>NW_009704115.1:0-21303 GCF_000703405.1 Apaloderma vittatum
GCTGCCGGCCAGGGTTAAACCATGACACTTGGTATATTCGTTCTGCCATCCTTGGCGCCCTTCTCCATCTTTTCTACTTCTGCCGTATCCTTCTGAGAAGGGGGTGGCCAAACTTGCCCCCAGTGCTGAAGCCACGACTATCCCATAGATTTATACATCTTTATAGTATGAGTCTTGTTTATTTTATTTTTTTATTTGAGTCCTGTTTATTTTATTTTATACTATGAGTCCTGTTTATTTCTCTTTTCCTTTTTTTTCCTTTTTTTTTTACTTTTTTGAGTTGCAAGCCTGACACTGTCCTCTATGGCTTCTGTGGCAGGGATAGATAGGTAGCACCCACCACTACAAAAAAGGAAGATTCCTTCCCTTTCCAACCCACTCTCATTGCAGTATTTTAGTTTTCATTTATCAAATACTTGATATCACTGCCATTTAACTTAGTCATACAATATTATGAAAATCCTCTGCGGCACCTTCCTGCCAGTTTTAGTTTTTACATTCCTGAATGACTTTTTCTCACCAGGAAGTGTAGCATAGTAGCGCGTACCTAAGAAGAGTGCATCATCCATCCCTTTACTCACACACAGAGGGTCACTCCTCAGTCTTGCCTCTGTGCACACAGGTTCTGGTCATGGCTGTAGTTTTGTGCAATTTCCTCATTATGGAAATTGGGCGTGGTGGTTTATAGTTTGCTGGGTTATCTCCATGACATTTTTAAAGATTGGTATGAGATTTGTCACCCTTACTTCTTCGGTACTGAGACAGTTTTGATGGACAGGTTGCACATTGCAGTTCATAGTTTAGCCTCTTCGTCCTTCAGCTGACACCAATCTATTGGATGAATCCCATCTGATCCTGGTGATGAGTAGTGACTCATTTTATGCATTTCCTTTCATGTCTTTTACTAACATTTCACTGTGAGATGGTTCTTTTCACTTGTTACTCCATCAGTAAATGTTCTTGTCTGGGAATATCTCTAAGATCCCATGTAGAGATGCAAATAATTAATTTAGCTTTTTTCCTAATCCTTCCTTGAGGATTTTGTATGTCGAACTCATTTGCTGACCTCAGACTGACCAGCAGATTTGTCTGTTTCTGGTGTACTGTCAGAAGTTGTATTTGTTAATTTTTGGGATTAAACTTAGGGTTAGAGATGATCCCACCTAAAGTGGTGCCTTAAATTGAGGGATGGTTTGCTGGGTGCTAATCCACAGTCAAATAGACCTGTGATCCTTCTGTCCAGGTGGTCTTTTTGTAGAGGCTGCTCTTAATAAGCAACTCCACTGAAGACAGCAGAGCAAAAAGAAGAAACATGTTTTGAAGGAGAAAGCTGCCTCATTTTTCCTATAAATTTCAGAAATGTAAACCATTATTGGATAATGTACTTACTGGAATAATGGATGTAGAATTGCAGAAATGGACTTCAGAGCAATAAAAAGTTTCCCCAATGACTGAGATAGCAAAAAACCTGTGTGACTCATGCATGGCTAATGCAACCATCTGAAGGTATTGTACCCAAATTAAAAGGTTTCTGGTCAGAGCAGGAAAGCAAACAGTTTAGAAGATGGAAATCTTTACAGGAAGTGGGATGGGCACAAGCATCACTTGTCAACGATAATTTTGAAGTCACAATGATTTTAAAACATTGCTGTTTCAAGGTAGCAAAAATCTGCATCTAAGAAAAAGATGGGGTTAAGATACTCTTGGGGTAGGAAGTGTAGTAATTGTGCTGCAAAACAGCATTCCTGTAACTGCACAGAGTGCTGTATTCTGTGGGCACATGTGTGTGTTGGATATTCTTGGGCTCAACACTTGTGTAATGAGGAAGCAAGACTACGTGATACTAGTGCAGACTCAAATAAAACGAGTTCTTGGCCAGGCTGGATTTCTGAAATGGGTCACATTACACTCGAGGATGGAGGTTGGGACCTCAGTGGGTCTTGGGGGGGATGGGATTCCGCAGGAGATACATCACTGCAGCACAGTCTCACAGTGTAGAGTTCAGTTTTCTGCCTTTGTGGAATGGCTCCTCTGGGAGCAGGCTGAGCATATTCCATTTCTTTTAGATGCCTTATAGAATAGCTATTAAATGGTCAATAAAAGCTTTAAATATACCTGTCATTCTTTATGTATGGGTTTGAGTAAGAGCTTCAGTCAAAATCATGCTCTAACCTCCTAAAGAGGCATAAAGGGACTGGGGCTATGTTCAAATTACTGACTCTCCTTGTCTAACTCTGCCCTCTTGGCTCACAGATGTTAATACAGATGCAGAGATTCCAGACTAAAAGTGGCACTGACAATCTGGTTTGGTAGGTAATCCTCTGCAAATTCAAATAAACCTTTACAAAGGATTCAATCATTAGCATGCAATTGTTTTAATATTTAAATAAACGCCAGCCTTTGATAAACTGTAATTTTTACTGGCAAGTTAGATCCATGACCAAACGGGCACATTCAGTTTGATTTGGTTTCCTGAGCTAAGGGAAAGGCTGTGTAATTTAACTGTGGAAGTTGTTTTTTCTTTTTTCCCTATTAAAACTGATTATGTTATTGTTTCTATTGTATTTTAGATGACAACCAAGAAACACTAACTGCATTGTGGGCACTAGCAAAAAACCAAAACTACTAATGAAGAATCAAGAGAAGAAGAAAGCGTTTAGAAGGAGGAAGAAGAAGTGTCAAAGAAAATGCATTAAGTTGACTTGCTATGCAGCAAGTATCTGATTTTCGTCTAGCAAAGAAGCTGAATACTTAGGAAACAACTCCCACCAGCATATCTTTTAGCCCACATTTTCGTTTGCAAAGGACACAGTGCAAAGGAATTAAATCGCACCTTAAAGTCAAAGGGTAAATTAAAGTACTTCCAGATTATTCTGTTTATTCTCATGAGAATTCTCTCCTGGACCCAAATTCCTTTCTGTAATAATCTATGTGACCCATCCCACCTACAGTGCATTTAAATGGCAACATGACAGAAAGAGTTAAAAATAGGTGTGTTTTGTATTCATCTCTTCCTGCATATATTTCTAGCGACCACTGCATCTTTTCCTTCCTAGTTCATCTCTTCAATTTAAAACACAAGACAGGACCACCAATGCAGAAATAGATTTTGTTATTCCTGGAGTAATCAACTATATTGGCACACTAACAATGCCTAAAAGCCTTCCTGAGTAATTATACGAGAACACATCTTTGCTTGTTAGTCAGACCTCAAAGATGCCAAGGGTTCTTGGGTACAGCTGAGAGAGCGCTTAAGAAACACCAAAAATATCATTGCATGAGTGGCTTTGTAAGCACTGAACACTGAGTGGCTTAGAAATAAACATGTTTGTTGCTGAATTCCTTAACTACTGTGAATTTTAGTGATATAACTCTGCATTTTAAGCCAGTTTTCAAACAGCAGATGCTCACACATGTAAATTAAAGTTAGTCCACGGGTTTCTTGAATGTTAGAGGCTTTCAGAAGAGATAGTGCTTTGGTTCCAATTAACACCAATGGTGAAACTCCAGCAAGGTCATACTGGTACATAAAAGCAGCATGCAGTATGGCTATTTGTGTATGTATTTTTGCATAGACCCTTCTTCTGACAGGGAAACCCTTCCCCGATAACTCAAAAACAATTTTTCCTCAAAATATGATCTGAAGCAAAATTATGTTTTTCATTTGTCCCTTTCTCTTACTGTTTAATAAGACAGGGATTTTTTAAAAATCCATCTGTAATTCTAAAATAGCTGAGCATGTGTTTGTGTGAAAACATTCAGCATATGCATTGCTCGCGAACTCTTTACTGTGAACTTTAATTTGAGCACTCAGCATTTTTAATTTGAGCTATGTGATTGCATGTCTGACTCAAATGAGACTATTTCTGTTCCCTGGCTCGATGACTCGGTTTATGCTTTATGTTTCTGTGTTCATCCAAAATCAATTTCAAATGAATCTTTACCTATGCAGACAAAATTGCAGGAGGAAGGACTTTATGCTCAAGCTACAATTTCGAAATCCACCTTCTGAAAGAGTATTCAATAATTCAGAGCTCTTGTCCAAGAAGTGCGAGATTCAGGTTCTCTTTCTTCCTCTGCCCATCAGGTTTTAAACTCCAGCCCAGGCTATGGCTATTAGGAGCAGAGAAAAATGCTCATCTCCTCTGGCTAAAGTTACTTTACTTCGTTTACAGGGATTAAAGATTCACTCCAAGGGAAAGGGAGCAAAAGCAAGGGCTGCTGGATTTACTGAGAGTGTGCTCAGTGAGGTGCAGGACAGTGGTTTGTGCTTCAGTCCCACTCTGGGAACAAAGCACATATGCTCAATGGCAATCAGGTGTAAAAGCATAAAAATACATGTGTGTCAAGACTGCTAATCTGTTGTCCCGCTTGCCCGTTTAAATTCCCAGCCACTGGGAGAGCCACTTATTCCTGTTCTTTCCCTTTAGAAAGAAAATTTTAGAGATTTAGTAAGGAAGGTCTCTTTCTCTCATAGGTAGGTATTTGTATATGCACATACTCATGTATAAACATACACAGTCATATTTAAATATTAAACCAAAACTTTCACTTTAAAAATCGATTTCAAATAGGGAAGAAGTAGGTTAAAGTATCTGATGATGTGTCACCTTTCCACTTGACATTTGACCAGAAAGATGCTTAGAAAAGCTCATTTCTAAATGTGCTTTTCAGACCAAATATAATCCTTTTGTGCAAAAAGGCAAAATATCAGCAATATTTTTAGGGGCATTACTGAGCATTGTGGTACAGTGATATATATATATAGACCAGGCAAAGACTCAGACTGCAAAGATCCGTTTATAACAATATCTTTAAAAATATTCGACAATTTTGTTTTCCTCCAGCAGTGGTGCAGCTCCATTCGTTTGTCTGCATCCTGAGTTCTGTGTCATTCCTTTTCTCATGTTCCCATATGTTTCCAACACCCAGGGAACTCTTTGCAGGGCTTTCTTTCCAAGTGCCTACAGAGTTCCTCTTGTGCTTGACTCTTCATTGCCTTCTAAGTATGCTGCACGTCCTCAAAGTGTCTTGTTATTCATCCCATCTCCTGTTTTATGCTGAAAGCTTTTAAATACTTTTTAATGATGCATAACAGCAATATAATGAGCCTAACAGAGTGCTATTGATTTTCATTTGAAACACTGACGTTTGAACATTTAAATAGCCTTTTAGCTGTGTGTATATTTAATGTGATTCAAAGACAAGGCAAATGAAACACAATATCTCTCTAGAAAAAAACCCAAGATCTCTATCTACTGAACATCTCCCTGCCTCCTCTGCAATCTGTTTGTTGCAATCAGCCGCAGCAGAAGTATGTCATTTTCAGTGTCTTAAAACAAGCAAGGGATAATCCTTGGTATAAGGAAATAAAAGGGAAAAAGACAAAATCTCTGTATCCAGACACAGCTTTGCTTATCTGCTCTGGTCAGGATGAAGATATTAATGATCCACATCCAGTCAGCGCTGTCAGAGAATGCAGTGTGTTGGCTCCATAGTGAAGTGAACTTGCCCAAGGATGCCCTCTAGATAGGAGACAGCTCAGTTATTGGGACTGCCTAACTTGAGCAAAGTGGGTGGGCTAAAAACACCAAAAAAAGAATTAAGTCAGCAAAAATATACATCAGCGTAAGAGAGATGTTCCCGTTCGGTGAATAATACAGTATTTACATCCCATAGAGAGTTTTGTTTCCAAGAGAGGTTTCTGATCAGTCAATGAGCAAGATGTGAAGCAGCCGTACAGTGCCCTGACTAGCCTGCATGGGTGGCCACTTGGACATAAAACTAACAGCAGCATTGCCAGGCTGCACCAGTTATATATTTTCCTTGAGTTATAAATAAAGACCTTCTTTGCCCAGTTCTGTGACTTGCTTATTTCAGGGACTGTTTATAATAACTGAATACAGGTCAAGTTTACATCAGGTATTAACCTTACCCTTCTGGCTTTTCACAACAGCACTCATATACTTTACACATCAGTTGTCCATACAGCAACATAAATGGGCATGACACACAAGGATATTAGGAGATACAGTTTCTGCCTCATGGTTTGATTGAACAGAAGATATTACAGAGCAAGGGAGAAAAGCAAAGGATGATGAAAAAAGGAAGACTTATGCTTTTGTAAGTTCTTCAGTTCACTTGCTTTCCAAATGTGCAGCTGTTGGTTTCTAACCACATCAACCAAGAGGATCATCTGACAAGTCATGACTCAGATTTTATTGCAGTTGAGTATAATTAGACAGGGGAGTTGCTATTGAGCTTAAAAAAAAAAAAAGCTGCTTTGATTGCCATTTCGTTCAGATGTTTTTCCAGTCTTTGTACTCTTCTTTCAAGATCATGATGCAAGTGAGGTCTGGAGCAAAATTTCTGAGAATATGTAAGTGATTTTGTAGTCTAAGATGCTTTTTGAAATAGTAGCAGTTCCCAGTGTGCAAGTTAGGCTGAAATTAAGATACATGATTCTCAGAGGTCACCTAAGAAATTCAAGACTATTTAACAAATAAGGTACCTGAGACAGGCATAGGCACATGTTTTGAGATTAAAATGTAAGAAGAGTTCTACTCCTGCACACATTACAGACACTGACTTCTAACTATACTATCATGAGTAATAGCTGAAAGCAGTAGAACAAGTTTTATCTTTTTCTTTAAGATAGGTCACATGAACAGTCTCCTGGAAATACCTAATTCTCTACACTGATGATGGAGGGATTGTAGAATGATGAGCTCAAATGTCTCATTTTTGACCTCTAAGTTAGGACAGATCAATCCTATCCCCTGAGGAAGCAAGATCAAGTGAAGCTGAGTTGAGGATAACTCCTGCTAAGAGCCTCAGTTAAACCCTCAGGCAAAATATATGCTCTTTTTCATCTTCCAATGGTGTGTTGCATCCCTTTTTTCCCAGGCTGTACTGGTCTTTCATATTTTAATCATAAATTCTTCAAGACAAGGACTGCCTCTAGTGACAGTCCTCAGCACCACATTTGCTGGGACTGCTAAGTATCCCCATAGTGGAAAAACTCTAGCATGTCTCAGGAAGAAGGGGCTTCTGTGCATGGGCCGCTGAAGCAAAAACTAAAAGGCAGTGCAAAAGCAAAGAAGACGGACAATACAACCACTTCTGTTCTGCCAACCTACCACGAGGGAAGCCCCCTCTGCTCCTGCTCTACAAATGGTTCCCTTTTTTGGATGTTATGTTGGCGCTTGTGTCTCACAGCAGTCAGATATTTCTAGAGGATGTGGAACTACTTTGTTCTCTGTCTGTTAAATATGACTATAAAAGTGCAAGCCCACAACGTTGACAGTCAATGAAACCAAAAGGTAATAAATTCAAATCTTGTAAGCAAAAAGCCATTTTATGCATAGCATGCATAAAAAAAACTTAGTGCCACAAACTGTCACTGAGACCAAGGTTGTAAGGAGGCATATGACATTTTCCAAAATAACAAAGTATCTAGAGTTAATGTAGGAAAGAAGAAATTCAGAAGGCGTGTAAGTGCTTCTTCTGCTCATGCAATCTATTAATGACGGATGAAACCTCTTCCAGGGATTGTTCTCTCTGAAGCAGCTAGTCTTGGTAGCCATCAGACAAGAATATCTAGACCATAAATCTGATCAAATATAGCAATACCCGTGTCACTCACTTACATCTGAGAGAGTCCACTGACTTCAAAGTGCACGATGGGTTTGGTCTAAAGCCCTTTATCCATCACTGGTGCAGAAAAAGTGCATTCATTCTGCAGTGGTGTGAAAAATTGCCCAAGGGTCAGCTGGTTTGCAGGCCAATGATGTATACACATGGGTAATGTGGCATTGCTGTACAAGACCCTGCAGTCATTGCCGTGCTGTGTATGTCTAAAAGGATTCCAGGTTTTGAAATTCATGTGCCTCTTGCTCTTCCTTTTAATTCTTTGCTCAAAATCCAGTGCAAACTTCCTCTCTCATCCTGACTATTTATAAGTATACACAGAAACAAATGTTTTGTAAAGATGTGAGAGACATTCTGCTTTATTCCCAGGGGCAAATAAAGCCTTGTATTTTTAGCCTGGTTTCCTAAGGAAATGAGACTGATGCAATCATATTGTCTATTTGTCTGTCTATCAAATCAGCCCCCTTCCCCCTTTCCCTCCTCCCATCGACTGAATCCTTTCCAGCCAGATCTCACAGAAACGCAAAATTCTTTGAAAAGTATTCAATGCACATAAATTTTATGAAAATCAGGAGCTGGGCCAGAGGAGAGATCTCATCAATTTCCTCACTGGAGAAGCAAGTACTGGTTGAATTCAGTGGGTAGGCAGCAACAGGCTGGCAAGTGACCTTGTGCAGAGCTGCAACACTCCCACGATATGTGTTGTCTGCTGAAGGCAGAAGAACGAGAGGGACTGGGGTGGCAGTTCAGGGGTACTTCTGGAGGGGCTTTCCTGGGTACTTGGCAGTAGGTCAGGGGTGGAGAGGGAGAGGTGGCACAGCAGAAGGGAAGAAGCGGGGTCATTGGACATGTGGGAGACAGGGATCAGAACATGCTTGGGCTTTTTCTTTATACCCTAAAGAGACTGAATGTTAAGGTCATGTTCCGAGGAGGTTCTCAGTGGTGGCTCAAAGAACAGGCAGAGTGCTGGAGAACTGCTCATCCCTGTCTTTGCCATTACCTGACAGGTGTTTCCCAGGTAATTCCTCTCATGGAAAATAATATACACTGGCGAAATAGGGACAGGTTCACATCTAACCAGTCAGATGATAGCCCCATTGCAGGTGCATGTGGTGTCTCAAATGAAGAATGCAGATTTGCCCGTGTATTAAGTCATGGGCAGTGTCTGAGTTTTCCCAGTGTCACAGTTGGGAGACTTTTACCTACTGAATGTAACAAGTATATTCAGAAGAAGGCAGAAGCCCAGCCTGTCCCCTGGCTGCCCGACCACCTGCCTGTTCCGCTGTAACATATGGTCCTGAGCAGCCTGTGTGTGTTTCGGTGCTGGAAGGAAGGATGTAGCATAATTATTTATTCTATCTGTGTTTGAAGTGATGTCTGGAAAATAGTCCAGATGACTGGGAAATAGTCTGAAGATAAAGCTAAGATTATAAACCTAGTGAACATGAGTTCCCATTTCTATTGTGATATGTATATTTTCTTATACATCTCAGCATCACAACATTGTCCTGAGTGACCTGTATTTTAAGTCTAAGCGGCAATGGAAGTGTGTAAGCACTTTGGAGATCCGTAGCATGATGCCACATTATGGAAGAAGGGCACACAGGTGAAAGGAAAAACAGTTTTGGTTTTCAGACAGCTTCTCCAATGACATCAGGTAATGTCATCCTAACATCCTTATTGTAATGTTTGGAATTTCTTTAATGAAGAAATTTAGTGGACTAAGCTTCCTCTAATTCCTCCTTATTCACTAATACACTGATCAGCAGATAATGTTTAAACATATTTTAGCGAAGGGATAAGATCTCTTGTCACAGCTCTGGGAAGCAGCTTCTTCTGTTAGGGAATTTCAACAAGTCAGTACCCTAAAAAAGGTATTTAAATCAGTGTTGGTGACATGCTTTTTCTTCAGTTGCCCTGCCCTTCCTTACTAGAAACTGATCGACGTGTTTCCCAAATTCTTTCAAGCTTGAATCTGAGGTATCTGAATGTCTGGAAACAACTGTCTGGCAAGGGATTTGGAACAGGCTAATGGGTAGAGATGAGATAAAAGAGATACCGCAAAAGCAGTGACCTTGTTGTGATGAACAATGTAAGTAAGAACATTCTCATCTCCCCTCCCCCCTTAACAAAAAAAAGAATACAGTTTTCTTCTTAGATAAGATGACAAGGTAGGAATCTGTTGGGGGCAGGAGGTGGGAGGGAATAAAGGTTCCCTGTTCTCCTGCAAGTGTTTAGTGATTTTGGACAGAGATCCAAATTTTTTTAAATGTGGTTGGCCTTGGGGTACGTGGGAAAGGAAGAAGAGTCACAAAGTACCTATAGCATGAAAGTCTTCCTGTCGTACACACAAAATGTGATGCACACAAGCGCACAGACGCACCACTTGCAGTACAGAGATATGAGACCCTGTGGCACCCCTGATTTCTCTTGCTGTTCCTGCTTATCACAGAAGACTGGCATCCTTAACTGACACCCTCACAGAAACTGTGAAGGTGCAGAGTGCTGCGTTAACACAAATGTGAGGGAGCACACTGGCATCCAAACAAGTTGGAAGGCTGAGACATTTTGCCTTCAGCAACTGAAACCATTCTGCGAGTATTTAATATATAATTAAACTTTCTTTTCCCATCAGGTGATCTGACCTTAGCATATAACCTTGCGTGCCAGGACAGAAGATTGTGAGGTGGGTCAAATAATGTAATAATGAGCAGAAACATTCTACTTGTAAGTATATTATTGGAAATAAACTGAGTCCCTTCTCCAAAGGGGAAAACCTAGCTTTCCTCAGGATCCTTGTTTCATGCACTATGCATCCCGTGCTTGTGTCCATAAATGTTTCCCTGTGATCAACCACCATCTGCAGATCCATGTCCCTGACTGTCAGTCATTCCTGCATTTCTTGCAGAGATTACACCAAGGACAGACGCGTGCAGTCAGCGTAGTTGGAAAATTGCACTCTCCCTCAGCCAGCTACTATTTCATGTGTATTAGCCATGGGAGCCTGTGGTTTGGCATCAGCAACCACAGCACAAACATCTTCCTATCACAGCATTAGAAATTGTCTATTCAGCATGAAAATGGTTATCTAAGCCTGGCACAGCCATCTCCTGATCGGTACCTATGACCCATTCGTGTCCTGGGCCCCCTCCATGGATTATTATAGCACCTGTGGGTGCTATAATAATGGAAACAAGCTCTTCAAGGGGCGACATGGAGGCAGCTTTCCCCACACAATAACTGTAGCTGCAGCTCCTCACCCCTCCTCTAGATCCTGACGCAATTTCACAACCCTGTGGCACCAGAGACCTCAGCTGGTGAGGGTTGAAGCAAACAACAGCTGTCTCCATTCTGCTACGTCAGCAGCACCAGTTCTTTGCCAGGAACTGTCACCACCAAGTAAGGGTTAAAAAAGACACTGCTGAAATGCCCTTCGTGGTCAGACCCTTCTGTGTGCATCCTTCTGAAATAACATCACCATCCAAAACAGGAACAGCTCATTCACTGCTGCAGGATCCATGGCTGGGCAGCAGCTGGAGAGTTCACAAGGGAGAAAATGCTGAATTAGAAATAATTTATTTTTGGTAGTGTAATAATGGACTGGGAACATCTGTGAGAAGGAGCTGAGGAAAGACAAACGTCTCTTTTTGCAGCACGTGGTGAAATAGCTCCTTAGGTTGTTCATACCAGTGATGCTTTGAAATCCTAGCCACCCTCCCAAAACTCCCCTCGTGGACTTGCATATAGAACTGTGAATCAAATGTGTGCTTCTGGGCCAATTTGGTTTGTCTAGGTATCCACATACACATATGTAAGCCAGAGTAAATCCTACAGGGCAAAGCAGGCAGAGATATAACTTGTCAGAGTTAAAATGTTTGGCAGAACCGAAAAGCAGCAACTTTCCCGATTCCTAGGGCTGCTTCTCAGCCAAAAAAAAAGCCGAACAGTAACGCAGCTAGCTTGATTTCAGTTCCTCCGTTAGCTCACTGCTTTCTTCATGTAGGTATACAAAGTGCGTGGTTGGATGTATATGTTCCTGTATTGTTACAGAGATGTTCTTTGTCTTTAGGAGATGGCATGACCCAGCAAGCTCCTCGGTTTACAACATCCTTCCTCTGGCCAGGAGGAGTTACTGCAGCTTCCACAGGCCATACTGGGGCAGAGTAAACTTTATGTCACATTGACACAAGTAGATGAGTTGAGAGCTACTATACGATAGTTTGATGGCGTGAAAATGCTGCTGAAAATGCTTTTAGGTTACGGTTGCGAGTCCTGTAGCTGGAGAACATAAGCACTGTGTCCTTCAGAAGATTTAATCTGTACCATTAATAGATCAACTCACATACATCTTCCACTGAGAGTATAACCTTGTATAAAGGAGCGCAGAGGAATGTCAATACTGTACTTAGATAAATGGTTTCAACAGGATAAAGGGAGTTTGCTCAGTGTGGTTTATTTACGATGTGAACATTCACAGCATTTCAAAAGTATACTTGATCAACAAAGGAATGTATTTACACAGACTTGTACCAACCTCCCCGTTCCCAGTAACTCTTAAACCTGTGGCTAATTTCAACCAAAGAAGAGAAAGGAGCAGAGGCCTGGAAGAGATGGAGCTATACAAGCTCCATTAGCTGGAAGCTTGGCAGAGAAGAAGGGTTCTACCATGGAGCCTGCCCTCATTTTTGCTCTTCTCTGTCTGAAGTCTAACCAATTTTCATGCTCTCACTTTGTGGACGCTTTGCAACTGTGTTGGACAAGCCAGCCTCAGCACAGATTCCTTGGGAGAGAGTCTAGGACCACGCTGGAAGGAGAGGAGACAGGAGACATTGTGGGAAGGAGGGACTGGGCATGTAAAGGTGATGTGGGGATCTGGAGAGGGGGTACTGGGAGACTGTTACAGAAAGGAAAGGTCGAGAGACTGTTTCAGGTTTTACTGGTTCTGCTGCCCACAAAATCCTCTTCTTTGACATGGGAAAGGAATGTGAAGGTGCAAGCCAACAGGAATTAAGAAATAATCAGTAATACTCAGTGCTTTTCAATTCCAAGTGTTTTACAAACATTAATGAACTTTCCTGAGCTGCTGGAGAGATATTTAAGCTGCATAAAATTTTCATAGATAAGGAGATGAAAGCTCTGGCTTAAGTCCAAAGTTTTCAAAAGCAGAAACTACTTTTAAGAGCTCTCCTTGATGCTCAGCACCAGAACTCTAAAGGGATTGATTTCACAGTTGCCATCATTGTCAACCATATGCTGAGTACTTCTGCAAAGCTAGGTCTAAATCTGTGCACTCAAAAGCAGGAATAGCTTCTGAAAATTAAGGCTTAGTTGGCCTGTTGGGTTTTCCCAAAGTATGTAAGGAGAGACTGATTTATGAGAGAAATATATAAGTAAAAACATTTTAATTTGTTACTATTGCACCATGATGAGAATGGAAACAAAGACTTTGCAGGCTTAAGACACTTTCAAAAAGGGCGAAGTAAAACAAAGATTAAAAGAAAAGACTTCCCAGTAAACCCATTCATCTGTGCAAATGGGAAGGGAAGCAGAGCATGTTTTCAAATCTTTCTACATCTCCTCTAAAGATTAGGCACATGGTTTGGGTGCATTTCTCTAAGTGTGTGATGAATATTTTATTCCTAAAAGGAATAGAAAATATGGATGTGTATGTAATCATCACATTCGCTAAAGCAAGGAAGAAACAACACAGGCCTTCATTAGTAGCAATGTGAACGTGTAGTCCAGGAAAGAAAAAAAAATTGTTTATAGCAGTATAATGAAAAAAAGGAAGACATGGTTATATTTTTTTCATTTGGAATGATACATTCCTAATTTCAATTGTTTTGTGGTCATGTTCGTTTTAAAGACTAACGTCTTGTTTGCCTACAGGCAAAAATGTAGGTGGTGAAAAAGCCTCCAAATTCTGTTGAAATGGCTGGTGTCACATTTAAATTAGCCAGCAGCCAAAACAGGAGGAAATCACAGAGCTTTCACACAGAATATAGCAGTCAGGTAGAAGCAGAAATGCAGTACTGATCAAAGAGAGCAAGTTCAAACCCAGTCCTAGGCATGTGCAGCACGCTTCCTACCCAGCAGTATCAGTGATCTGCTGAGTACGGTCTCAGCATAATCTTGAGTGTCACAGCGGATCAGTGGGAAGACATAAGAATCACAACAGAAATACTCCTTTGGGGATCCTCTGTGCACAAAAATGAGAAATTGCCAGAGAAAAATTACCTTAAAGGGTACCTCAGAGGCACTCACATAGACATTTTAAAGCCTGTCTTAAAGCACTGACACTTCTGTGACAATCAGGTTTTTGCTGTGACACAGTTTTGCCACTCTTGCAGCTGCAGCTCCCCACGAGGGGTTCAAAATCCTCAGGAGGTGAGCAGAACGGGTGGTTCCTCCCTATGCCTTCTGCCACACCACTGTGCCCAGCCCTGGCACCACTGGCAGCCCCGGCACGCTCACCTTGATGCTGCTGGGGTGGAAAAAATGGCATTGAGCCATATGGTGGGAGCTGCTAACTCTCCACAGCTGCCAAACAGGTGGGCAGGAGGCACAAAAATGGAAGGCAGTAGAGTTTTATGCAGCTTCAAGTTGGTCGTAGGGTCCAGGTGTGCACAGGGTTATGAGAAATCCCATGGAACGGGAGTATGGCATCAAACCCTGCTGCATATGGGCAGGATGGAGGCCATAATAACTTTAAGGAAGGTAATATACTTCCATAGGTTTCTGTTCTGCAATTCTTGGGTGCCTTGAGTCACCTCTGACTGAGAAAAAGGCACGATTATTTCACGATATCTCAAAGGTCTTATTGTTGACGTAGACCATATTCCAGAGGATGGCTGTTCAAAGTTAAAATAAAGTAAACACCTAAAGGAAATCTTTAAAACAACAAGAACCTCTGGCTCCAAGTGCGGCAAATCAAAATGGAAATTATGCCAGGTCCCTAGGCCATGCTTTTAGCTAAGGCAGATTGTACCCAGATCCAGCAAAAGACAGCTATTGTAGAAATACCACTGCCCATCTTCATATGGAAATGAGATGGGACACTATAAACAATGCTGGCATACTTCGGGAGGTGGCTTGGGTTTTGTTTTGGTTTGATTTTTTTTTCCCCAAAAATTACCTAAGTAGTGCTGAACTCCTGAAGAATTTCTGATCTTGGAAGATGAATGAGTTATGAGGATTTTGTATCCGGAAACAGACCTGGAGGAAGCTGCTTTTAACACCAGCCACTCCACTTCAGGCTTCCTTTGAGACTGCCCAGCATGAGTGAATGCCAGCAGCTATGCTTTCGGTAGCGTGTTAGTGCAGCAGTACTTTTTTCCTATCAAGGTCATTAACCTTCCCTTCTGAAACATCTCTGACCTACAGAAAACTGCAATTAGAAAATGGGCAGGTCGCAACCTCCGTTTAGGAAGTTTTGTCCTCCCTACTCTGGGCTTTTCAACGTGTGACGGGTTATAGAGCCTTTGCACCTTTACTTCTGATTCTGTCACCTTAGTTCTTGGTACCAATAATATGGTCTGTCTTGTATCACCAAGTTTAATTCATTATATCCCAAAAGGTATCAAAACCATTGGCTGCTTGCTTCATTCTCCTTAAATGCATTTTAGGAGGCCAGCTCTTCCATTCTCACTACACTATAGTGGCTACACTATACAAAAAATAAATGTTATTCTTGGAATGCAGTTTCTTATGTAGGCCTGAGCATTCCACTCCTTTTGTACCAGAATAATTTTAGTGTCTTATTTCAATGTCAAACTGAGTAATACATAAAGACCCTGAGTGGATGAGGTCTATACACAGCTATGTCTTTGAGAATGGAAATGCCTCTGAGATAAGGGAGGTCCCTGGAGGATGGCTAAGAGAAGTACCTTCCTCTTTCCATCATATCAGAAGTCATCTACAGCATCTCCTCTAGGCTTCTTGGGGTCATTACCAATGAGGTTGGGCAAGCTATGGTAAAGAGAGTTCTTCTGCTCTTACTGAGGGTGGAGAGGAAAGCAGTCATGGCTCAACTCTGGCAGAACGCAGAAGCATTGGTAAGCACTGGTGGTGAAGTGTCAAGGGATTGGCAGGGCAAGTCGTGGTTACACTCCTCTGCTGTCCTTTCCAGAAAGAGAGGCCATGAAGCCACTGCGTGGATTTCCCCTGTATCACCTCTGTGCTCTGCAGGGATTTGCTGTATGTGAGTATAGGGCAAAGGGACTTTTTTTTCCCTGCAGTGTTTTGGAAACACAACAGTGTTCTGACACACAAAAAACAGTTGGGAGGATTACTGCCTTAAACCACATATGTGTATTATTTTAATAACATGTCCTGAGAAGGTCTGTCTTCTTAGGAAATGTTTGTCAAACATTTGTTATGAGCCTTCCAGTGTCACAGTAACTGTGTGGTTCCCAGAAGACATTTGGCAGTCCTAAATTGCAGAAGCGGGTTTTGCAACTGGAAGTCAGGGAGTGATGCTGGAAGTAAAACAAGAAGTGGAGTCAGCAGCACAAGCATTTTGGACATTACTGGCCCAAACAGTTCATTAAAAAGATCTAGTATTTGAATGAGTTCAGCCAGTTGAAATATAAAAATGCACATTATAATGTTGTTGACAGGGAAAAAGCTGTGAAATATCATTGCACAAAACTGTGAGTCAAGACCTCTAATGTGTTTTTACAGCATTGTCTGTAACTTAATTGCACTTGCTCCTGATGGTGTATTATATCTTCTTATATCTTCGTTATTACACAGGCATTAATTTAAGCAGAGATAATAAATGAAATCTCTGGAATTAATTACAGGTCGTAACAGTTTTGTTCCTTTACTAGAGCAGGAGGTAAGACAAAAACATGTGGACCCATAAACATTAACTGGCTTTTGCAATCCAGTCATTACAGGAGAAGGCTGATGAAGATTAAACTACTTGGAAATGTAGCTGAGAATGTTCAGTCATTGCCACAGCAGTTCATGGCATGGAAGCTCTCGACTACCTTTGCCGTCTCCTGGACCCTTTCAAACCCACACGCATCTTGTGTTTGAATCTATTTAAAAGATCTAAGCATAAGAATTACTTTTGCAGATTCCCAGGATCTGTTACATCTGACAGGAGAGGTCTTTGCCGGGTGGTTTCAATGGAGGCATGCCGCCAGGAGTTGGAGCTGCGTGTGAATTACCGCGATTTCCCTTTGGGCCCTCTCGTTCCTGCCAAATTTGAAGTGGACTTTCTGCAAGTGAGAGCCAAACATGGTCCCTTTCCAACAGGACAATGTCTGGGAAGGTGCCTGACGTGAAAAACCTTGCAGAGGAGCCTTTCAAAGCGAGTTAAGAAATCCCCTCTTGTAGGGGATTTCTTGTAGTGAAGAAAGCCATTAGCTGGGCAGAGGAGGCAGAGGCATCTTACTTGGTGGCCTAATCCTTCTAATCACAGAGTTACATTCGAAAGGAACTCCTTCTTATATAAAACAATTAATCTTATACTACTAAAATGCCTCTAGTCCCTCACTACACTCTCAGCACAGTAAAAATCTTCCTGGTTAGCAGGATTTTCTTAGTATTTAATCCAACCTTTCCTTTCTGAAAAAATAAAATCTCTTCTACTGCATTTAGTGATTTGCTTTTTAAACACAATAAATACATTATATTCTTTATGTTTAACAGTGATACTTGTACGCAGCTATTTTTGTGCTCCGCTTTAGTTGTCATTTTTCAGCTGAGTTACACGCATATCAGACCCATCCAATCTGAGCTCACCAGTCAGCTTTAAACTCTGAATAATTTCTGGTATTCTTTTCTTAAACTGTCTCAGCTAGACCTACATTGTTCAAGCATTGAAGTACTCTGAAATTAATGTATCAAGAATGGTCCCTGCAGACTTTTGTAGAGGAGGACTGTTACCTACCTGGGCTGTGATGGGATTTGTCTCCACAATACAGGAAATGTATCCCTATGTTACACGGAAGGTCTGGCAGTCTTAGCAGTAGAAGTTTTTGGATCTTGAGGGTCCTTTCAAGGGTGACCCTGTGCCGGCAGCAGCGTGATAAGGGCTTAAGGCTGCTGCTGGGTGCTGACCAAGTGTGTCACCACTTCTGCTCCTTAGTTCAGTGTAGGTGGGAGATAAGGCCTTTCCAAAAATCAGCCACGTGTCAATACAGAGAATCTGAAGACTTGTGGCTTCAGTTCTTCTGAAAAATCCCCTTCCCAATGTCAGAGTGCTCAGTCGTTTTCAGCCAGAGGGCTGCAGACCTCTGCATTGGTGAGCAGCTTCGAGAAAAGCCAGAAGCCACTAAGAAAAGCAAATGTATTGATGCCTGCTGACAATTGGTCTACAGGAGGCTGAAGCCATAGTGGAAAAACTTTGGGGGCTGCAGAAAATAAAGGGTTGAAAACAGCAGCTGTTGATTAATCTCTGTGAGACTTTTTTTTGGGTCCCCCGGAATAAGTATATTTTAGTTACTTTTCCCTAGATGTATTAGCCAGCAGTTTGAATTTCCAATACTTGCTCACAAGTATTATTTTGCTATCACTCTACACATTATTCCTCTGCATTCACTGCTGCCTCTAGTACATCCAAACTCAGGATCATCTAGATGTTTCATCAACTGTGTCTTAGGAATTGCATTAGCTCACTGATTAGGGCCTTTTCAGACACTAATAAAGACACAAGGTAAAGACTCAAAACTGGAAACATCGAGATGATGGGACTGTGCACCTGCAGCATGCCAGCTAAATTCCGTCTAATTTGCTGCTATAAGTACACATAAATTAAGCTCCATCTTTAGGCTTTCATTTAATGACAAATGCAAATTAATCTCCCTATGGTCTCCTCCCTGAAAGATCAGCCTGTTTCTTTCTCCCAGCACAGGACCTGCCTTTCCACCTTAGTTTTCCTACACTCAGAACATGACTAAAGAACTAACCTATCCAAAACAAACAAATAAATAAAACTTGGGTTTTGACTAGTTTAGTTAATGCAATTCACTAAAGGAGGTCTGATGGGCAGGGAGGGTGAGCATGGACAACCTCTTTTGGTGGCAACCCATACATGTCTCACGGACGGTCAGGATCTCTGCAATTTATTCCAGGTATGACTGATGCTGTGCTTTAACATAGTCTGAACGGCAGACTCCCTGTCTTCTGCAGTTGGTATTGAAAACTAGGAAAGATATATAGCATCATAAATAACCCAAACATAGTCATTTCAGATCAGGTACTAAGGGTGGCATAAGGCAAAAAATCTCACTTTCTTTCAGTTCTTTCCTTTCAAATACATCTTCATTTTTTCTAAATCTATTTTTCTCCTGATGTACCTTAAGTACCTTCAAGCAATTGAGTAAAATAGTCCTGTCTTTTCCAGACTGTATCAGAGAACATATATAAAGGTGTTTAACTTCTCACAGCACCCTGTTTTTTTTTTTCCTGTAATAACCTATCCTCACTGCTTTTATTTACACCAGCATTATAAAACTGTTGCCTCACAGGAGATTTCAGAAGATCCTCAGATCATCCAAATCCTGTTCAGATACTGGCTGCAGGACTTTCTCTATGAACATAAACTTTTAGTTAGCTGTTCCTAAGGACTAGCTAGCTAGTAGGTAAAGGCTGCGCTGTTTGGTGATGAGACATATACATGTGGGGTGTTTTTCCCTTGTTGTTTTCTGGTTAAATGATATAATAAGCATGCCCAAATTCTTTCTGCAGACCCTTTTGACCTCAAGGTCAGCGGCAGCTGTTTCGGTGCCAAAACAGCTGCATTACTGCTTCCTCAGGCCTGCGGCTGTCTGTCTGTCCGAGGTTAGGAGCGGCACAGAATTTCCTGGGGAAGGGCATGTGCCAGCAACCCTTAGCCGTGCCACGGCCGAGGCAGGGACCACTCGGAACATCTGGCCTGGCGACAGTGGGGGATGTGGTGCACGCCAAATGGCCTCATGCTCAAAGTGGCTCCGGCAGGCTCATGTGTCCTGCTGGCTTCTGTGGGAAAGGAGATGCTCAGTGGGTGGGAGTGAGGGTGGTGGGTTCCCAAAACCCACAGGTGCTTTGGCAGCGAGCATCTCTTTGCAGCCTCGTCGGGATCTTCGGGAATGCCGTGCCGTGTTGAGGAAGAAGTATGCTCCCACTCTCAGTAGACGTGTTTATTACAATATATATTACAAAGTGCTTTGTTTTACTCTCCTGTCCTGAATCAGTTTTCCATTATCCCATCCATCCCCCTTTTTCGCCCTCTGAAGATATGTCTCCAAGGTTCTTTGTAAAGTACCTTCCCCTGGTTCCACGTTTTGGAAAAACTGCTTATTAAAAAACCATGAATGGTCCCGTTTTGACTGAATGATTGTTGGGCCAGCTTGGATGTGGTTACAAAGCCCATGACTACAAAGGAGTACTGTTGGTGGGGTTCAGCCAGAAGTGTAGCTGAAGATGTAATTAACAGAGACGGGTGTGCATGACAGCGGATCTTGACACCAAACGGATTTACTCTTTTGCTAAGTCTCAGGCTCAAAAACACCTCAAAGGTCAGCAATGTGCTTGGTCCTCTTCTCAACTACATCTCAGATCAGCCTGCCCAAAACCCAAGGCTGAATTTTAAAAAGAACACTCCAAAAAACAGCAACAGAAAATTATATTCAAATACTTGAAAAGGGAAGAAATCTTCACGAACTCACTTCACTGAGCATTTAAACTTTCAAGATTTACATGCCTTCAGCATTGTTTTGGGGGCAGGGGAGACCTCTGAGCTATTCTTATGCCAAAAGACCATTTAGAATAACTCCTTCTTGCACTCTCATTTTTTAAATACATTGTAATGTGGCCATCATCTCTTCCTTTTAATAGCTTTTATTTTTATATCAGACAAGTAGTACGCTCCCAATGCCTGCTTGCTCCTCTGTGTATGGAAACGAAATCATTGCTCTACATGAAAATTGTAAAGAATATGGATCAAGCAGCATTTACTAGATTGAAGCCTAGTACAGAATTTTGCCTGCTCAATGTTCCCAATGGCAGCCGGAAACCAGTCCACATGGGCACCTTCCAAATAACAGTTAACAATTACTGCTGACTATGCTAAGTAACACACTGCAGCATCAGTCCCTGTCAAAGAGCTGGGAAGTTCACAACTCAGTGTAACAATAGTTTGAGCTTGGTAAAGTGAAGCTGAGGTGTCTTTCCTCTCGTCAAAATTCTCTGCTTGGAGGGATCTTTGCCCGAACTGAGTATGTAACTCACACCCACTGGGGCTTTTAATCCAAGCAAAGAGCAAGTGAGGTGTAGCAGCCTGCGACGGCAGTGGCTATAAAGTAATTATTTAATATTTGCTGCTAATCAGGAGCGGAATGTCACTGAGAGAAAGTACACCGATCGTGTTTTATCGGCGACGTGCATTGATTCAAATGTAAAATACAGTGTCAAGAGATAACCAACCTAAGGTGCTGCAGCAGTAACCATTTGTGCTGCCTCACAAACGATCTCTTCCAAGAGTTCGACCACAAGCAGTGCTGGATTATTTCTTAAATGAGAGGGGGGAGAAAGGAAAAAAAAAAAAAAAGAAAAAAGCGCCAAACAAAACTGTAAAATTAAGATTCTGACTTTTCAGTTGAGATAAGTTTTAAGCACTGTCATTCAAACATCAAAGCAAGCAGTCTGCGGGCTGTGGTCTAA
>NW_009704116.1:0-23948 GCF_000703405.1 Apaloderma vittatum
ACTGATAGGCTCAGCCTTGGTGCAGCAGCGGATCCCTTTTCGGAGCCAGCTGGCTCTATCAAACTTGGGAAGCTTCTAGCAGCTTCTTGCAGAAGCCACCCTGAAGCTCCCCCCCCGCCGCCACCAAAAATCCGGCTGAGCCAACCCAATACATGCTGATAACACCAAGGTCATGGGTTTGAGCCCCATTTGGTCCCCATGTGTTGCCTGATCTAGTTGAGAGACGTCCGTGCCCGTGACAGGGAAGTTGGATTAAATGATCTCTAAGGTCCCTTCCAGCCTAGGCCATTCTATTCTATGATTCTATGAGTTGCCTCATCCTTCCAGTTCTCTTCCCTCTATCATTCTCGGTAAGCAAGCAGCTGTATGGTGCTTAATTGCCAGGTGATGTTAAACCATAATACACTCTTAAGTTTGCGGTTGGACTCAATGATCTTAAAGGTCTTTTCCTACTTACATAATTCTATTGTCCTATGATTTCATGATTCTGTGAAAATGGGGACTTAAAATTTTCAGCTGTTGTTATGTTGGCTTTCACACTTCAGGAGAAAGGTCTGTTTTGCTTTTAGCATGTTCTTTTAAGTTTCAAGTAGTGGAGTCAGCATCCCTGGATATGTTTAAAAAATGGCTGGATGTGGCACTTTAGGAGATGATTTAGTGTTACGGTGGAGTGGGCTGTACATTGGAGCTGATGATCTTAAGATCCTTTCCAACCTTGATGTTTCCATGATTCTATGATTCTATATGAAGACCTTAGTTTTTCTCACTCGGTCTTTGCTTAGAGTGACAAGCATTTTGTATTTTGATCTACCCTCCACTGCTTCTGTTATATTTATGACAATCCCATACCATTCTAAACTACCTTCTTTTGTTAGCTGGAATGGTAGAAGTGTGAACATAAGTGAACAGGAGGAAGAAGTAACTTGTTAAATTCAATTTTCACATTGTAGGATTACTGCATGATCACGTGTAAATCATTTTTTGACACATTTTCTGCACAAGTTTCAAGGGCTTTTTGTTTCATACAGAAGTTGTGTAATATTCCTCTTGTTCTTGAGAAGCTACAACTCTTCAAGATTTTTATATTAAAACCATGGAGAGAAGAAAAAAACAAAACACAGATTCACACAAAATATAATTCGCATTTCGTATAAAAAGTATTTCAGTGACAATGGTAACTAATTGTCCCATGTGTGAATCAAAGGTATTCCAGTAGATGGAGCATGATAGAGGCCTCAACAGATGAGGAGAAAATAATTCATGATCATAAAATATGATGTAGTTTTACAAAGAAGTCATAGTTGACTTCTAGGTGACATAATTTTGATTCACAATTTTACATTGATTCCACAGTCTTCTATGACATTATCAGTTTCCTCCCAGTTTAAAGGCACTGAAAACTGCAATTACTGTGATATAAAAAGTTGATACATTTTGTTGGACATTTAGGAATATTTACTAAGAATATTTTATAGAGAATATGTGATATGAAAGGGGGTAGGGTTTGTATTACCTAGAATCTGTAGCACAACAATCAGAAGAAAATACAGATAATTTGACTCTTTGACCTTCACAAATTAGTTTTTCATTGGAAATTAACACTCTAATGTATAGTAAACTCAAGTTAAAGAATATTAGGATTTAAGAATGCAACACCAAAGAATTTTTGAAATACCAGGAGAGTAAGCGTTTAAAGAAAAATACACAAGGGCTTTAAGGGTTTACTTCATTATTTTTCACTCTGGAAAAGCTGAGTTGAAAGAATGTAAAATGCCTTGGGTGATTTTGATTGAAATTCTATAATGCATGGCAAATGTACTGAGGAGAAACGGTAAATATTTAAGAAATATTTGAACAGACTGCAATTGAAATCCATTCCTGTTTAAATTTAAACAGCAAAAAGGTCAGAAAAGGCCAACATGATTAAGTAAGGTGATATAAAGAGCAATTCAAGTAAGAAGTGAAGAGTGTTAAAAGTATATACACGTGGAATAGTATGGAACAGGGTCTGCAAAAAGTAAGTTTAACTGATAACTGCAAGAATAAAATGAAAGCTGAATTACACATAATACTGAAATGAACAAAGGGTCCTTCAAATACAGTGTCATAGAGAGCTGACAAAGAAAATTGGCCTACTACAGGGTAATATTGAGATAGGAAATATGAGATTAATCAGTAATTTTATTTTTATTTTGGTTTCCTGAGGAATATGTTTCCCATGACTGCTTTATCTGTCAGCGCTCTTCAATAATTTTTGAAAAATTAATTGTTTCAGCCATGTTTTACATTGGAAGGCAGGTCTTTTAAAATGCCCTTTGGGGTTAGCAACTGTTGTTAATAAAAAGGAAAGTGAATGGTGCGCTCTAACAGACAGGTGTTTAATTTAACCATTGGTTTAGTAAGCCTACATGTACTACTCAGTTAATTTACAGTCAAACACAGCGTTTCAGGAGCCATTATTTTGACAGGGGTTGAGAGTACTGCAACACAAGAGGAAGCAGGTCACAATGAGGCAGTGTAGGAATCATATGTATGGGATGCAGGAGCAGAGGGTGGGAGGTGGTGGCATCAGGGAGTTCAGCCTGGTTCTTTGTCCGAGGCTAGTGTTGGGAATCAGAGAACTATCCCTTGTTGAGGGAAGGTAATAATTAACTCCCTGTCTGCATATTCTGAAAACTAAATATAAAATCTGAGACACTGAATCATGTTGTGTTTGATTTCTGATCATTGTGCTTGGGTGATAGTAAAATTTCATTCTGGACCATACCATGTTTGATTTGTGATCACTGTGCATGAGTGAGAACAAATCTGACTTCACTGTCTATTCAGACAAAAGGCAATGTTAATTACACATCCATGGAGAGGTTTTCTGGATGGTAAAGCTAGGCTATAATCGTCTTTAGTGTCACATATTCTTCAGAAATTATACAAAGCAAATAACATCTACCACAAAGCTTGATTGTAACTCTAGACCACCTGCTTCTGACCCTGACAGATCAACACTAAGCTTTGTAGACTTATCTAAGCTGTAGGGAGTTGTACCCCAGATGCACTTCCATGTTTCTTCAATTCATTTTTATTTTTCCACATTACTTAAAAATCTACTTAATTCCTGACATTATTTCTAGCTGAATAACTCAGAGGAAGAAAACTGACAACAGGATTTGAAAGGCCATAATAGAGAAAAAAAAAAAACGAACCATAAAACTGTGTTCTAAATCTGCTTCAACGCATTGTTTGTGTTTCTTCTCTGATATGGAAGATTGATTAATTTAAAACTTTGTCTTTCATTTCCATGTTTCACATGTGGCAACACAGTTAAAATCTTACAGAAATTCACATTAATTTCATCAAGAGGATATAAATGATTTTATAGAATCATGGAATAGCCCTGTCTGGAAAAGATCTCAAAAGGTCATCTGATCCAACTTGTTGTGGGAAAGGGAGACTGGATTATCAAGCACCCTCTCCAATTGTATCTTGAAAACCTCCATCAATGGTTACTCTGCTATGTCCCTTGGGAGAGAGTTCCAGTGATTGATTGCTCTTATTGTAAAAAATTTCATCTGTCAAGATGAAATATCTCTCTTTTTTATCAGTGCTCAAGAATGTTCTCTTTTTTTTTTTTTCCTTCTTTTACTAATGGAGATATCTACTGTTTGTACTGTCATGGAAACAACATAACTCAATTATCATGTGACTAGGATTTTTTCACTTCCTACCAAATCCAGTTGAAGAGCTGTCACATTTTAGATAAGATTATTGTTAGTACATTCTAGATAAGTGGTTTTAAGTTTATGACTTTATATTCCACCTTGTATCTGTAGTCTCTCTAAGTTACTTACCTCTTCTCTTATAATAATTGTATTAACAGATATATCTCAATTTTGTTCCATAACAGACTGAATTACCTTGCTGCTTTATTTAGTCCAGATTTGTAAATGAAAATAATGTACAGGATCACCTTCTATACTGGTCATCACAACACTAGTCTACTGCTGTCCACTAAGATCTTCCCCAAAGGTATCTGAACAGCATTGTGAGTAACCATTTGTTGATATGGGTATAACCACTGGCTCCTGTGTGATGTGGTTTAGTAAATATTATCTTTATTTTATAGATGACGAAATGAAAATTAGAACAATTAAGTGACAACTTTGATGCCAGACATAATCTCAAGCAGGAACTGATATCAAATTCTATCTGATATATCAAATTGAGAAAGATACAAATCAGTATAAGTGCTTTCTAAAGGATGGATTTATTTTGCATCTATTTATCATTTTTAATTCAAACAGGATTTCAGCTGGCACTTCCTTCTGCAGTAGGATGTGTTTTAAGCCCTCCAGTGGCTCTACTTAACAAAGCTTGAGCCTGATTTTTTATTTAAGTTGAATCAGAAATTCACTCACATAAACACTCAATGCTGTTCACAGAACAACGATGTTTAATGTGGTGTCATTCACATTTCTTTTTGAAGAACTTAGTCTAAAAAAAGGTTGGGTTTGTTTTTTTTTCTCTACGAATTTAAGTTTCAATAGTAAAATATAGTATATACTTAGTGAAAATTTCAAATTGTCAAAAATTGCTGTTTAGAAGATTGATCTCTGTAAATTGCAATAAATGCATTCACAGGACTGCAACTGCAAATACAATGACTTAAGCTTATTTGCAAAACAACAGCTGAACTCATGTTTAGTTTAATAGTCCAATAAATCTAAAAAAAGTCATTCACAAGTCTGTATGGTAAACTTCTCCATAATCTTAAAAAACTGAGTGTTATTAATGGATATGACTCATTTTCTTATATTTCCATATTTCTGGTACTGCAGTAGAGTGTGCATGAATGAGTACTTATCAGATCAGTTTTATTTTATTTATTTATTTTTACTGGGCTCTGTTCTACACAATTCTCAAGGCAAAAATACTTAAAAAGCAATGAGCTATGCAGAACATGATTTTGTCTATCTGCCTTGTTTAATTTTCTATCAAAACATAAAAAACCCCAACTCTAATATTTCCTTGAGTTGTTAAAAGAGAAATCCAAAAAATCCTACTTCTTGCATAACCAATTTCTAGTTTGCTTGTTTGTTCTGTGAAAATCACAACATTTTTCTTTTTAGTAATTAGTTTGATTGTATCTTTTTAGGAATATATAGAACTTCTGTTGCATAGTTTACATCTCTTACATTTTACAATTCTCTTAACAATTTTTCTGTTCTGCAAAAATTTAAGAAAGAGCTTTTTAACAGACATAAAATCATAGAAACATAGAATCATAGGATTATAGAATCATAGAATCACAGAATATGTTGTGTTGGAAGGGACCTTTAAAGGTCATGAATTCCAACCCACCTGCAGTGAGCAAGGTTGTCTTTAACTTTGCTTCTTTTGACCAAATTCTTCTGTTGCACAATGTTATCCCTGTTGCCTTAAGCAGCAGCTTCTAAAATTTACATTCAGTTTAGTCCAGTCTTCAGTTTCCGACAAGCAGACAAATTGAAGATTTTGTTGATTTTTTTAGCCCTTCATAAAAGAAATGTAAATTTAGGCAACATCTAGTCAGAAGAAAATTTGAAATTTATATTAATAAACTGGTAAATCCACAGCCCAGATCAAAATCCTGTGAAAGTAAGAGTCGTACTTACACCTGCATGTGTATGAAATATGTTGCAAATATGCAGTTTAAAACCACAGAAAAGTATCTAAGTGCTCAGCTGTCTTTGAATGTTGACCAGCTTTGGTATATTTTCGCTTGTTCATGCAGCCTGTGACATCTCTCTTCACTAGAAATTCTAGACAGATTTTACATTGTGTATGGAAATTGGCATAATTTTAACATAGCATATTAAAATACACTGTATGAAAGTGACTTTGCTTGTCTAGGTAGGTTTTTTTTTTAAATTCTCCCTTAAACACATTATTCATATACAATATTTATACTAGACTCAGACTAGTAGTTTAATGAAATGAAATCCATCTTCTAGACCTTAAGAACAAAAAGAATAATATTCACTGAAGGGAACCCAGAAAACGAAAAATCAACTGTTTCTTTTATGTTTCTATATTCTTTTCATTTTCTCAAATTTATTATACAGTTTTCCATTTCTTTCAACACAGGAGGTAGTTATATTGAGTTTTCACAATTAGTCATAATTTTCTAGTTCTGCTTAGATGTACTAGACCTAGTTCTTTCAGCCTGATACATTTTTAATTCAATTGGGTTTGACTCAAAGGAGTGCATGAATGGCCCAAATGAGTCGCATGAAAGGTAGTCTACATTTCCAATATATCAATTTGTATCTAATTCCAGGCAAGCTGTTAAGGAATCAATCCTCAAGGAAGAGCAGAGAAAGACTGTAAGATATTTCATCCAAGTACTCTTCTAATTTCATGTAAATCAAGTATGTTTTAATGTAACTATTTAAGAGACAGTAGTGTTACATTTGATTGACATGTATATAAATGAGCTTCAAGATGAATCATTGTATTTTTTCTAATATATGATATTTTGAACCATAACCATCTAACTTTCTGTGTTGAGTGGTTCCTGTTTCTCTCTTACATCACCTTTGAGCATCTTCTCAATAATAACTCTGACAATCTGAAAACATCCTTGTAGTATAATATTCAAGTCTCATGTTGAAAATAGCAACAATTTTCCCATGAAGTTGAAAAAATTGAAAATTTCTTTTGATTAAATTTAAAGCAGTGTGGAGTAAGAATGCTTAGATTTGTCATTGACAATGAAGAATCATGCTAAACAAATTGTTGATTTTATACATGATACATATTTTATGTTATAGCTTCAGGTGCACTTGTTCCAGAAGCTGGGAAAGCCCTTTTGCATAATCACCTCAAAAGGAGAAATATTATGCTTTTTTTAATAATACATTACATTCAGACTTATCATTTTATATTTTACTATATTAATTTGCATTTCAATCTATGGTGGCAAACATCTAAGATTCAAATCACAAATAATAATTTACACCATGTCATTGTTTTCTATTTTGAATGATTTTGAAGAGCTGAAGGAATACTACGGTAGCTGAATTTCTTATTAAAATGGAAAACCAAACAAATAAGCAAGCAAACAAAAAGCAAACAAACAAAACCCACCAAAACTGCCCTCTTGCCAAGGAATCAGACAAAGAAAACCCTTTAGCTATGTTTTTCCTATGCTAAAATAGATTTCTTTCTTCCCACATTGTGTTAACCATGCAAGTAAATACAGATGACCTGATATTCCTCCAGAGGTAAATTATGTCTATTTTTTGAACTAGAGTTCTGCAGAAGCATTAAAAAATCCCCTCAAAGTACTCATGCAACTTAGGTGTCTTCTACTTATAATTTCATGCATTTTGTTGCTGCTTCTCCAAGCCTAAGGGCTGTCCAGGTGAAGCAGGAGTGTGGACACTAGAAATATAAATGTGAGATGCATTTGTCATGTATTACAATTATTGAAGTATAAAACAAAAAGAAACAGTATTGATTTTGAATTTCTACTATGTTCTTCAGAAAAAAATAAGCAAAGAAAATTATTTAGATGGAACAAAAAATACATAAACAAAGAAGAATTATTTTCCCAAGAAAATCATGATCCCAATTTTGCAAATTGCGCATATAAACAGAACTGAATTTTAAACACCATGAATTTTAAAAGTCACTGAACCATTTTTTTTCAAACCTGATATTTTATTAAATAATTATGGGACCTTAAAACTTCATTCTGAAAGGTATCACCCAGAGTAACTCCTTCAGGAACATGTCCAGGTGGGTTTTGAATGTCTCGAGAGAAGGAGACTCCACAACCACTCTGGACCACTTGTTCCAGTGTTCCATCACCCTCACAGTGGAAAAGCTTTTCCTAATGTTTTTGTGGAACCTCCTATGCTCCAACTTGCATCCATTTTCCCTTGTCCTATAATTGGACATCACTGAGAAGAGTCTGGCTCTGTCCTCCCAACTCTAACGCTTTATATGTTTATAAACATTAATGAGGTCACCCCTCAGTCTCCTCCAAGCTAAAGAGACCCAGCTCCTTCAGCCTTTTCTCTTAATATATGATCTAAACCTCGACTTGTGTAACGTAACACCATTTCATCTCATTCTGTTGTTTGTTACATGCGAGTAAGGACTAACATCCACCTCACTACAACAACCTCCTTTCAAGTAGCTGTAGAGAGTAATAAGGCCTCCCTTCAGCCTCATCTTCTCAAGGGTAAATAATCCCAGTTCCCTCAGCTGCTCCTTAAAAAATTTATTCTCCAGAACTCACCAGCTTTGTTGCCTTTCTCTGGACCTGCTCCAGCAGTTCAGTGTCTTTCTTATATTGCATCACTGAAAACTGAATGCAGTACTGAAGCTGTGGCCTTACCAGTGCCGAGTACAGGGACACGAACACTTCCATAGTCCTGTTAGACACACTATTTTTGATATAGGCCAGGCTGCTGTTGGCCTTCTTGGTCAACAGAGCACAGTGCTGGTTCATGTTTAGCTAGCTGTCCACCAGCACCTCTAGGTGTTTTTCTGCCAGTCAGCTTTCCAGCCACAGCCTTCTAGTATTTAAACAGGGCCTACAGGAAAGATGGGGAGGGACTCTATCAGGAAATGTAGTGATAGGATAAGGGGTAATGGTTTCAAGCTCAAAGAGAGTAGATTTAAATTACATATTAGGAAGAAATTATTTCGCGTGAGGGTGGTGAGACACTGGAACAGATTGCCCCAGGGAAGCACTGGATGTCTCATCCATGAAGGTGTTCAAGGCCAAGTTGGATGTAGCTTCAAGCAACTTAGCCTAGTGGAAGGTGTCCCTGCTCACAGTGGGGGGTTTGGAACTAGATAAGTCATTATAAGTCCCTTCCAGCCTGAATCATTCTATGTTTCTGAAATTCTATGATGGTGCTCTTGTGTAATAATATTTTTTTGTTTTCTTTAATACCCAGGTTCAGGTAAATATTACTGTCTTTTCTGTTACAATGAGGTCTTATTTTGATTTCTTTTTTTTTTACATAAAAAGTTATAAACAACTGCTTGTTATTTAGTCCTCAGAATTCCGCTTTTACAATACTTACTTCTATCTAATTTTACTAACTTCAAAGAGATTACAGGAGATAGGATTTAGTCTCAATATCTATTATTTTAAAAGATTGCTGTCATGGTACTAATAGGAGATTCTAGTCATATGCAGGACCCCAGCTGGTAAGGTGACACACAATCACAACAGATGATACAGCTTGAAGAATATTATTTTTGATAATTTATTTCATATTACTCAATCTGTCAGTGAGATTTTGAGAAATTTATTTCTAAATAACAAATCTGAAAGCATTCATTTCTATTTACCTAAAATTTGATGTCTACAGCTAGAGGCAATTCAAGGTCAGCAAAAAAGGCAGTACTTTTGGGTCTGTAGTGATTATTTTAGCATTTGTTACCTAAAATACCCTGCAAATAGAATATTGACTTGCTCGTATGCCCTACACCTATCTCAACGGTGTGTAGTTTTATGTGTTCATGTCGGCTTTAGGTAGTATTATGTACCCTAGGAAGTTGTACTTGTTTGAGCTAAAAACCCCAATTCTGTTCAATGAATTTTACTTTCCAGTTTAGTCTCTTCTAAAAGGCTGCACTTTCTGAAGTTAGCAGCATGTTTTTGCAGACAGTGTGTGCTACTGGCAGTAATAACACCTGATGTTTACAGTTACTGCCTGGGATTGGGGTGCAGAAAGGCTCTTGCTTAAACTTATTCCTACAGTGACCAAAGCTACTACTGGCTCTTGTGTGCCATGCTGGGGGTGCCGGATAGTAAGAAGGGTCACAAGGAAGTAAAAGGTTGCACCTTCAGGGAGTAATAGACAGGATGGGCAACTAACAAGAGTATTCTATTACACATACATCATATTTAGTACAAACTGAGTGATAACAAGAGTTTCTGCCCTTTTTCCTTTTGCCCTTTTCTGCAATGGCCGGTGTCCAGGGAGGACTTCATCCGATCTCCTGCTTTTGATCTGGATCCTGAGTTCCTGAATCCAGCTCCCTGTATCCAGCTCCCGCCGCCGCTGAGCCTGGGGCTTCCCCAGTGCCTCCTGCTCTGCAGCAACAGTGGGGATTGCTGTCAGGAAGGGCAATTGAGTTCAATATCGAGCTTATATATAGTTGTATATAGTTCTTTATTTTTATCATTTCACTATTATTTCCATTATTATTTCATTAAATCTGTTCTAGTTTTTCTTTCCTAACTCATAAGTCTCTCTCATTCCCTTTTCCTTCCCATTTTGGGGAGGTGAAGAGGGGTTTAGAGAGCGTCTATCTGTGTTTAGGAGCTGGCTCATCCCTAACCCGTGACAGAAGTTTTGCATACACAAAGATCAACAGACAAGGTAGCTGTGAGCCTCAGTGCAGTAGATGAAGTTCAGGAAGCTTCACGTTAACTAACTGCAGCTGAAATTATTCATTTCTTTCATTCAGTATTAGGAATGATAAAAATCAAGAAGAAAAAAAAATGCATAGTGTTTTTATTTGTTACTAGTACTGAGTCCTAGAATTGTTAGCAATTATGTATAAACAAAATTAAAATCGGGCTGATGGTGTTTTATCTATCAGAGAAGGGGAAGAGCATCTCCATTCATAGACTAGCCAAGCTGAGGAAGAGGGCTTTGAACTAAAGTTGCTGGACATGGAGAACCTCAATACATCCCACTCCTACCAGTTTGACGTCAGTGTCAGCAATAGATGCTCAGATCCTGGAGAGTCATCACATGTCAGCAGGAGAGCTGGAATGTGTGCTGAAGAGCAGCAAAAAGGAATTCCACTAAATAAGTCAGCCCTTGATCTCCAGGTCAAGAAATCAGGCAACGAAAACAAAAGACAAAATGCCTGACTTGACACCTGGTGGTCAAACTAAAGGGCAAGGAGGAAACGTACAGGCAGTGAAAGCAGGGATGGGTATTCTGGGAAGAGTATAGGCACACTGCCCAGTGTGTAGGAATGGGGTCAGGAAGGCCAAGGTCCAGCTGGAGCTGAAATTGGCAAGAAATGTGAAAAGTAATATGAAGAACTTCTGGAGGTATATTAGCCAGAAAATCAAGGTTCAAGAAAGCGTATTCCCCTCTGATAAGCAAGACAGGCAAGGTGATAACAACAGGCCAGGAGAAGGCTGAGGTACTAAGCAATGTTTTTGCCTCAGTCTCCACTGGCAACATTTCATCCTGTAACTTTCCAGTGGGGGACACCTAAAGACAGGGTCCAGGGGAGCAAAGTCTCTTCCACTGTAAGAGAAGAGCAGGTTCATGGCCACCAGAGGAAGCAGACTATGGGAGCCGATGAGATGCATCCATAGGTTTGGGAGCAGCAGGCAGGTGAAGTGGCTAAGCTACTGTCCATTTCTTATTGTCTTTTACAATAGAAGTCAGGTTGATTTGTAGCTGGGCTTTGGACTTTCTAATTTTCTTCCTGCACAACGTCACAACACTTTGTAGTCACTATGTGTGGCCTTCCCTTTCTTTCAAAGGCCATAATTTTTTCCTTTTCTCCCTAAGTTGCAGCCAAATCTCCCTGTTCAACCAGGCTGGTCTTTACCACCAGGTCATCTTATGGTTCATGGGTATGGCTTGCTCCTGCAACTTTTAAGACTACCTTCTTGAAGATTATCTGAAAAATATCTTCCTTGATCCCTTTGGCCTTCACAACTGTCTCCCAGGAGACTCTGTCAGCCAATGTACTGAGCAGGTCAAAGTCTACCCTGCAGAAGTCCATGGTACCTCAGTGTTAGAACAGATAATTTTAAAAAATTGTGAACATTTGACAACGCTCATAAGAAATTGCAAAAGAAAAATCAAGTAGATGAAGATATTTAAGAGCATATTAAGACATGGATTATTATGAAACTATATCTACAGTTGTTTATAAGCCTAAATTACCCTAGTATTGCCTTCATACATGGTGCTGCCTGCCTGCCTGCCTGATAGCCATGGTCCTGTAAGTCTTTTCATGCCTGGACAGCAAGTTTAGCCCAGTCTTAGTGAATTGCTGGCTCTTCTGTCATTATGATATGGATAATAAATCTGTATTTATTACTGTACCATTACTGAAAGACACATAGTTTACCAGTAGGACTCTTGGTACTCTGTCTGTTACCATGTACCAAAACTATAGATTGTCAAGGCCACTTCAAATCTTGAGATAGAGAGTCTTTTTCCACTGGATTGCTTTTTTCTTGTGTACTTTACAGGTACTTGTATATTTGCATGTACTCACAGACAGAATTCCATTGACATATTTAAAAAATAAACATAAAAGTATAATTCCCCTGGAAAATTTTGGATGGATAAAATCACAAGGAAGGAAAGAGTAAAGGCCTGGACTATAGTCAAAGACTCTGCCCAGAAAGAATTTGTCACGCAACAGTATTTTTGGATACAGAGTGAATTTAGTGTAAAGGGAGGGGAAATTATTGTCTTATATCCCAAATAATTAATCAAAGTTGATTTTGGAATACTGATTTCTCCTTATATATTCTTCAATAATGAAAAGTGGTAAAATACTTAATAAGGAAAAAAATTCAAGAAATAACTGAAAAAAAAAAGATACAAATTTGCCTGCTAGCTAAGAAGCAGTATGAATAATAGTTCACTCACTCTATTCATTCCAACCCATAAAACATTTACATTATTTATTTGTTTATATGTTTTAGCTGAGATGTACTAGAAGTTACTTCCTTTGTTTACTTTTTTTTTTCTGGAATCTTCATTTTCATAAGCACAATGGCCATTCAGATGAAACCTCCATGTCAAAAAGAAACCCCAACAACAAAAAAATCAGCCAAAATCTATAACATTCTGACTGTTTTGCACATCCTCAGTCCAATACAAATAACTCCTTTCACAATATGGATCATAACATGTTGCCACTTCTTTGGCAGAAGGTAGTCCATACAATTCCTTTCTGGTGACTGAGCAGAAAGGGAGAGAACCATTTAGGGAAGTAAACTTCAGAGGCAATATTAAACACATTGTTGTATAAAATTCATGATTATGGTACATATATTTTTGTATTCAGATGAAGTACTTCATTCAAATAATTCTGCATTCAAACAACACCATATCATGTGTACCAGTAAGGTCTAGTATAGGTGTTCTACTTCCTAGTCAGACCACCAGGTTGAAGATTACTCTCTCCTCCCTTCCTCTCCCTGCTTATACTCTTGGTATCGATGACTATTAAAATGTTTTCCACAAAGTGGATTAGTTTCAGCATGAGTAATGAGAGGAAAAGCAATTCTGAATACTCAATAGCCTTGTACAGTTTAGGGTAGTCCCAAGAAGTAAGAGATGACGTTTCCAATTTCTGCTTATAAATCCTACAGACACAGGATTTAAAGTTGTCTCCTCTACCTCTCCTGTGAATGATTTAAACACAAGACTATACTGTATTTTGAGTTGCAGCTCTCTAGAATAACTTTGTCAGGAGAGATTAGACTTTTGTATGATGTAATATATCAAATCTCAAAGAATTATGACAATTATGAACAATTAGTCTGATATTAAAGATATAGTGTTCCAGTACTCTATTTAATACATATTTCTGTATGTTTGTATGGACACATATGACTGTATGTCCACAGTCATGCTCTGTGTGATCCCACAGGACAGGAATTATGTATTTATCATTGCAGATAAGGAATGGAGTGACATTTCTGCTTCTTTGTGAAAACATAGCTTGTCCCTCAGAGACTTAACAAATTCCAGTTTGAATTCACAAATAAAACTGTGACTAACACAGCATACTCTATTAGTAAGGATAACGTTTTCTTTTTTTTATTTATTTTTAGTATAAAATAGTTTGTTTTGCTAATCACTATGATGACTATCTTTTCTTTTGTTATGCTAATTTCCTGGGTGTGCATTCTGTCTACTAGTGCTTTTCATAAGTAGAATACACACTGCTAGGAGAAGGCTGATGCTGATTTTTTTGAGGAGGAAGTATCACTGAACTGAAAGGAACAGGAAGAAGCAGCATTACCAAGGCAAACACTTTATGAGTGTTGAGCAGCGTGCAGATGGATATCTTATTCGAGTACTCTATACTTGTTCTAGAGGTCTGATTTTAAGCTGTATGAAAAAAAATGCATCTAACTTTGTGATTTCTTTAATTGCAAAAAACCCAACCAAAACAAAATCAAACTAACAAAAAAAGCCAAAATAACCTCAAACTCAAATCATTAAAAAGCCAAACTTAGTGCTGTAATTTGTAGTACCTACATCTGGCATCCATTGTGTGGATAAGCCTTTTTCCTAGACTAAGCCATGATTTATTAAGTCACGATCTAATTGTCTTAGGCTGAATATAGCTGATTGTCCGTGTACGCAATATTATGACTACCCTCATTATTTATCAGCAGCAGCATAAGATACACACATCATTTAAGATCACTTCAAAAGCTCAGCACTCTCTCTGTGTAAGCATTTTACCCATTCACTTTATTTTTAACTTTGCACATAGAGTTGACTATCTTAGCACTCCTCAAAGCACTTTGAAGCATCCAGTACAACCATGTCAGAAGATAATCACATATCATAGAGTGCAAAAATAAAGAATGTATTCAGCAGAGAAAATACAGCTTATAAAAGGCAGAAGTCTGCATATTTTTCCTCGGGGTTACAGAAGGATTCTTACCTACTCTCAGGCTGTCAAGGAAAAGATAGGTAGGCAGGTAGGTAAATAGATAGACATACAGACACAGGCAAGAGGACTTATTCAAGCAAATCTGAAGAAGAGAAAAAAGGAGACAGAAGGCATGATTCTTCTGCAAAGATCAGTAACAGTAACTGAAAGACATAAACAAGTCTAAACACTGAACATTGTTTGATAACAATGAATAAAGAATAAATTACTGTAACTGTTCCTTTTCTAAGTAAAGAGGGAAATAAATTTCCTTATAGATATTTGATTTTGTGGTTTTTTTTTCTTCTGCTAGCTGCATTTTTTCCCCCTGGATTTTTTTTTTTCCAAATATTTCTTCTGGTTTATTGAAGCTGAGTACTTATTATTCTGTAGTAAAAGACTCAGGTGGGAAGAGGTCACTGAATCCTGACAGAAATATCTCTAGGCAGCATTCTTTGATATAAGACATGTTTAACAACTAACCTAAGGAAAGATACTGAATATTTCAGTTATATGGAGATGTAAGAGGAAACATAGAAAATAAGAGATTGCTGGTCATATATCCTGAACTGTTTTACCCATACTTGGCATATATATGATTGTAAAATCTTGCTGAGTATCACAGAATCATAGAATAGATGAAGTTAGCAGACACTTCAAGAAAACAATTAGTCCAAATTCCTGCTCAAACCAGTGAAACACCTAGAGCAGACTTCCCAGGATCGTGTCCATTCATATTTTTGGTATGTCTAACAATGAAGACTTCACAACCTGCCTGTGTAATCAGTGCTGGTGCTTAGTCACCATCAGAGTGAAAAAGTACTGCCTGTTCATCGGGAACAACAGGAGCACATTGCTGACTCATGGACATGTTTTTGCCCATCAGGACCCTCAGGTCGTGTTCTGCAAAGCTGCTTTCCAGATGAGTGTCCCCCCAGCATGTAATGGTGCCTGATCTTGTTCCTCTCCAGGTTCAGGGTTTTACACTTATCCTTGCTGAACTGCATGAAATTCCTGTCAGCCCATTTTTCAAGCTTGTCCAGGTTCCTCTGGGTGGCAACACAACCTTTCTGGTACATCAGCCATCCCTTTCAATTTTGTATCATACACAGACTTGATCAGGGTGCATTCTACTCCATCACCGAGATCATTAATGAAAATATAAACAGTATTGGCCCTGGGTACATCCCTAGTTAATAGCCTCCAGGCAGACCTTTTACTGCTGATCACAACTGTTTGAGCCTGGTGGTTCAACCAGTTCTCATCTCAGCTCTGTGCCACTTGTCTAACCTGGGCTTCATCACTTTGTTATTGAAAATATTACAGGAGATAATATCAAAATTGTAGTAGAGGTTACATTGAATTTTGTTAGTTGTTTTTATACCTTTGTCTTCTTATCCCCATCATGTATTCAAGGCTATATAGATGTGGCTGCAATTTTTCCATGTTTTTATGTTATATAAAGAAGGAAATAAATAAAATAAATAAGAAGTTAGATATTTTCAAGGGAATCACAGAAATAAGATTCTTGCTAAATATGTATTGGTTTTTGTTTAGGACAATTTTTGAGGATACAATATGTCTTCAGATCCTATAACACAGAAATAAACTTTACTTCAAAAATATATATCAAGCCTCCCTCACCCTCACAAAAACCCCCAACACAACAACAACAAAACCCCAAAACCTCACAACAACAACAAAAACCCAAAACTCAAACAGCATAGACATTTTTAGCATAGCTTCCATATACAAATTTTTTTCTTGGACTCAGCTCAGTTAAATGTTCCATCTATTCTATCTGTGACAAAATGCCTATAAGAAAACAAAGAAATACACCAACAAAAGCCAAACCCTGTATCTGAGTCATTATCTCTGAAATTATAAATTATCTCTTTGAGGTGAAACAATCCCCATTAAATGAAGTGCTGTGCATGTCTGCATGGAAGACAAACAACATGACATAATTTTGATCAATATAGTGCTTATAAAAGGGGCCTTTAAGACCTTTGGGGACCAACCGTTCATTTCATCCACATAAGCAGCTCATTGAAAATGAAGCACATTCCCCACGTCTACCCATAGGTCTCAACTCCGACATGCCATACTTGCAGGTGCTGCTCATTTGACCCCTAAGAAAAGAAGCTGAACAAAAAAGAATTGTTTACGTGGATCACTTTTGTAATGTAGAAGTCAATAACATTTCATATTGACCATCCTAACTGCTTTTAGCAGCTGAATTTGACCTAGTGACCTGCAGATGAAAGGCTAGCATAATGTTACAGATCTCATTCCCATCCTTTGCTTCAGCTGCTGCTGGTGTTCCTTTGACCCTGTAGGAGTTGGGGAAGCTGGTGAGTGTCAGCCAAAGAACTTGTTTCTGCAAGTCGTGTTTAACAGGTGGGGTCCATGTTCTTGCAGCAAGAAAAGTTAACATAAAGAAATCTTTCTACCACATTGGATGAAAAATAGTCAGCACATCCAAAGTATTCTTTTACACCTGGTCACTCTTGCAAGTCAATAGCACATGTTCAACTGACAGCTTTCTTCTATAATGACCATATATCCAACCTGCATTGTTTTCTCTGTTCTAAAATGAAAAAATCATTCCTCTTCCTACTGTTTTTCTTTAAAGAACATTCTAAATTTCTCACAGTTTCTATGTATAGCTTGTAAATACACAATCAACTTCTGTCCTTTCACGAAAGCACTAAATTTTGTATCCCTGGAAATATCATGGTTGTATACTTGCTGTAGTGTCACAGACTGACTATATGCTTAAAAGGAGAATCTGCAGCTAAAGATAGATGAGATTTTTGTGTATGACTTAAAATCAGAATTTGAACTACCAGATCTTTAATGGTCAAAACTACAGAGCTTTTACTGACTTCTGAGTAATGTCTTATAATTTATAGCACCCAGACACAATTGCATCATTTGAGGTCTAACAATCTATTAATAATTCTGCATATTAGACATCTGCCCACAAACATCATGAACTACAGCCTACATATTCACACTTACTAAAAGACTTGATTGCAACCAGATGGCATTTTTAAAGTTTTGGACATCACTAAAATAACCGAGGATGCTGGCAGAGGGCTGTTTCTCTACTGCTGATCATGGAGATAACACGTTAAGGCTTTCAAACAACTATTTTTGTCACAGTTTTCAAAACATCTGACAAAATGAGCAAGATCCTTATTTTATGTTTTCATTATGAGTAGTCCTTTGCAAAATGCAATTTGATATGATTTTAATTTTCCAATATCCAAACTAAAGTTTTGTAAAAAGTTTCAATTGCTGCAGAAATTAGCAAGATAGGGAGTAATTTTCTTTATTTTTTTTAAGTTAACAAATTAACAATTTTGATTTGTCAGCATTGTCAGGTGCATTTTCCTTTGAACTTATATTCCCATTTGTCTGTGATGAACTTGGTGGTTCATAAGAAATTCAGAAGGGTGTTACTCACTTTTCAGTTTAATCTGAGAGCAGTTATAAATTTAACTGCTTCTTTCATCTGAAATCTTTTCCTGCAGTATAATGCTAACCTGTCATTCTATCAAAAGTCTTAATCAGTAATCAATTATTCATCATGCGATTGCTCCACAAACTCTTCTCTCATATTTTGCCATGCTACAGGCAACTACTGAAAAGAATAACATTGCATCACCACTCTCTTGAAGCAACCATTTTGCCCATAATGCAGACAGATCGTTTTGGGAACCGAAATATTTTATTAAGTTTGTCAATTCTTCTTTGGTTTTGGAAACCTTTACATTATGGTTTCATACAGTCTCATAGTTTAGAAATAGTTCAGCTTGTTTTAAAATCTACACTATACTGCATATTCAACATCTGGTATCAATAACTATACTACTTTCCATTTCAGTGACAGAGGCCCAGATGTCTCTTCTTCATCTCTATGTATAGGACTCCTTTGGGGAAAATAGACAATCATTTTCTGAACTTGTAGCTAAGTCCTCAGTACAGTGGTAGTCTGAGCAGTTTACACTTCATTAAGTTTCTTTTAGGGTGTCTTTCAACACATGCAAGCTGCAAATGATCTAAATGACTACCGTGCCAGCAGCATTCAGTTTTCTTCTTCTGCTAGAAGTTCTGAGACATCAGAGTAATTTGTATTTTAAAGAGAATTGAAACCGGTAGACATTTCTCTTTTCCCATATTTTGATAATAATTAAATGAATGTTTTAAGTTCTGTATTTACAAAGTTTTATTGGAAACAAAAAAATATTTTAGAAGGCAAAATTAAAGAATTATCTTTCCAAAAAAGGATGAGTAATTCAAAAGAGCTTTATCAGAATGTCATGTTTCACGTTTTTCCATCAAACATGACTCCATTGCATGTCATGTTTGCTCTGAATGGCAAAAGCCAGGGCACCTGGCTCAAGTGTGTATCCCATCCCATAAATGTGATGTTCTATAAAGGGGAAGTTCACTGAAGTCAGAGACTCCTCTTCCTTTTTGCCTTCCTTGCAAGGGTTGCTCTGCCTTGGTGGACTTGCTTGGAGGTGCTTGCTTATTGTTCTTGAGAATATTGTATATATTTGTATGATGTATATTGACATTAGTATTAATATTAGTCTTGCAGTTTCATTAAATCTGTTCTGATTCCAACTCACAGGTCTCCTCAGCCTTTCCTGTCTGGGAAGGGGTTGTCAGATGATAAAATAACTGCTATAGTTTAGCCATGGATACAAGCTAATCGTGGACAAGTGTAGAAGACAAAAACACAGAGGATGAGGGAATGGGATATCAAGAATACTGTTTGGTTGTGTCCTGGCTTAGACATTTCAATCAATTGGATAGTTCAATATAGAGGAATAACGAGAGAAAAAAAGAACAAATACTATTCTATGTGGGGAACGTGATATGCAACTGCTTTCTGTTAGTAGCATGAACATCAGTACCATGGAAAAGAAACTTAAGTTACCATTCATTTAGCTGCCCAGAATGGAAGGGGTTTTTTTGTTTGGTTGGTTGGTTGGTTTTTTTATTTAACACATATTTAAATTGAATCTCTGTAGATTTTTTGACCCTTCTTGAAAGGTAAAATCTACGACACTAGCCATTTTTGTAAGACAGGACGTTAAAAAAAAAAAAAAGTCATATAAAGTGGGAGATTCAAATGGTATAGGTTTTTGGAATGCAGCTTTCATACACAGTTCAAACCACAGTAGCAGTTGCCAGTTTTTTCTCAGAATTAAGTTAAATGCATTATTTTCCCGGCTTTCAGTATTTATACAATGAAATCTCTGTATCTTTGAATTTTTCTTAGATAAAAAAGTGAATGTTTCCTCCTTTAACCCTAACCTGTCAGGATTGATTTAAACTGGAAAACTGGGGTGGGAGGACAAAGCTGTAAACTGGAATGTTTCTTTGTCTTTTAGTTTCTGACATTATTCTTCTAGTTCTTTCAATGTGTATGAGAAAGAAGAAATGAAGAAGAACATACAGTTGTCAGCAGAATGAAAATAACAGCAAACACAATATCCTTCAGAATACAGAAAGGCCATACCCCCATCCAAGGGTGTCTAACTCTAGATGATTCTTTGAATTAAGCAAGATGATGCACTGACCTAAGCAAGAATTTCTCCATCCCAGCTTGAAAAAAAAGTCATGTTAGGCACTGGGAAACTGCATTTAAGACATGTTCACCACAGTGGAACAGGAAGAGGCACTTAAGGACAGTGGAGTGTAAAATACAAGGCAGATAAGTGTGGTGGACCAGGCAATATGACAGGAGAACGGTGGGCTGTGTAAGTAAAAAGCTTAAAAAAAAGTTCTGAAAAACATCAAAACAAAATGTGGAATTTACTTTCATACTGAAAGTTTCTGTTTAATGAAAAAAATAAATAAAATTGTGAGGGTTTATTTTAGAGTTATAATTTCTAAATTATACTCTACTAACTTTCAACCTAAATTCTAGTCTAACAGTAAGATATACAGTATATATATCTTATATATAGTATATCAGTAAGATATATAGTATATGTATTTGGGGAGTTAAAAAATATACCAGAACCTTAGTGGCTAGGGAAATAGCAGGATTGAAAATGTTAAAGATGTTTCACACCTGAGCTCTGTCACTGGAAGTTGGACACGATAAAACAGTTGCTGAAACCTGCTATGCTGGGCCTAGAAGTTACTTTTAATCCACAGGAGTGATGGCTTCTCCACAGAGGGAAACTAATAATCCTTAACCTTTAGCTCTCTTCTTGTGTCTTTCTTCTTTCATCACTGGGAAGATAGACGTCAATGATAACGCCGCTGCTTTCTCATGTGCTATGTTGTGCCCAGGGGCTTGATTAGTTTTGCTTTTGACCTAATGCCCACCAAAAATGAAGATAAAATTGAGTTCAAACTTGTGTTTCAGAGGTCAAAGACCAGAACTTTTCCCACTAACTACTCAGCCCATTGTTTTTCTCTAACAGGAGTAACATTTTCTGCACTACTTGGTTACGAATTTTTAGACAATCTTTATAGAAAGTGCAACTGTACAAAAATGTTATGGAGTCTCAACCTGCAGAATGAGCCTGCATTTTTGGGAACCACTGTTGAGGAATATGATAGACTGACATTTCTGGTTTTAATATTAGTTGACAATTATTAGGACAGCATTAACGATTAGAATGAAGAAAATATAGAATTGATAACATTTTCTGGAGAAAAACCTCCTCTGTTCACATGTTTACATGACCAAACCTGAAAGAGAGTTCATTGCAGAAAATTTACAAAATATTTTTTCATCACTAGTATAAGAACTTGGAAGAAATCTTATTATGCATATTTATAATATTTCCATCAATAAAGTACTTGGCCATAGTTTCTACAGCTTACATTTAGGCAACATAATTTCCTGAAGATTGAAATTAGTATGTCCCATAATCTAACTTCAAAAAAAAAGAGAAGAAAATTTTTAGTGCTAGGATACTGGAGCTGGAAATTACTAAGAAAAATCATGTAGAAAGATGTTATAAAATTATTACCACGCTTAGACTTGGATTTTAAAATATTTCTAATTTGTACAAATTCACCCTGCAATGCTGAAGTAGTTTACCTGGACTCATTTTCAGAGAGTTAACAGATTAAAAAGAGAAAGACTCAGAAAGTGAGACATGGTTTGTCAGGTAGGTAGCTAAAAGGTTTTTTTCTATATAGTTTATGCTTCTACTACAGCATGCAGATGGGGAAGATTATATTTCCTTGAAGAACTCTGCTTATAAAACTGAAACAGGTATGCTGTGGAAGGAAGCAGAGAAGAATTAAGAAAAAGTCTTGATAAATACTTCTTTAAAAGCTCAATTTTGTTCTTATTTTGTGAAACTGATTTAGAAAAAAAAGGTACAACTAAAGAATTATCTAATACTGAAGCAGCTGTGTATTTGCTTTTATTCCTAAGGTGTCCAACACTTCAAGGTAAAACCAGAATGTTGTGACATCATCAGGAACAGGAAAAAGAAATTAGAAAAAATGTCACTGAAACAACCAGTTTCAGAAAACTTTCACACCTTAGAATTATATCTCATTATGTGAGTGACTGAGCAATCACTGTCAGAAATGGAAGCAGCTAATGGAATCATCATTATTTCCTGAAATTTCCTGAAATTTGCCCTTTAGCAACCTGTCAAGGATTAGGGTTGGGCCAGCCATTAAACAAACAACAGGTGCTTTGTATCTCCTCTCCCTCCCCAAAGGGGAAGGGAAAGACAATAAGGCAGGGAGACTTATGGATTGTAAAAGAAAACTAAAAAAGCTTTAATAAACCAATAATGGTACTAATAAGAAAATAATGAAAATATACACACATGTATATAAAACCAATAGTGAACCCAATTCCTCTCCCCAGCAGTCACCACTGATGCTGCAGAGCAGGACGGCACTGGGGAAGTCCTAGGCTCAGTAGCAGAGGGGAACTGGATACAAGATCTGTATTCGGAAAGTCAGGATCAGGATCAAATGCAAAATGAATGGGGTCTTCTTTGGATGCTGGCTATTGAAGAATAGGAAGAACAAGAGGACTTAACCTCTGTGAGTCCTCAGCTTTATAGTAAATATATATGGAATTGAATATGTTTTTGATCAGGTTTGGTCACCTGTTCTGCCTGTTCCTCCTCAAAGGTGCAAACTTTTTACTTCCTTTTGATCGTTTTACTTCCTGACACCCCCAACATTGTACACAAGGTTTTGCAGGGACCTTGGTTACTATAGAAGCAAGTATAAGCAAGAGCCTTTCTATGTGCATATCCCTGATAATGACAATAAATATGAAGTGTTGTCACTTCTGGTAGCAGGCACTGTCTCCAAAAATATGCTGTTAACTTCAGAAAGTGTAGCCTCTTAGAAGAGACTTGTCTGGAAAGTAATATCGCAGAGTAGAATTAGTTTTGTTTAGCTTGAACTAGGATACAATCCCTCTGTCTTACTCAGAACAGACCTGAAAGATCAGCTTTCAAGCAGACAGTCTTTCCCAAACAATCAGAAAACAAGCACAAACTTGTATGTAGAAGCAGCAAAAATAATGTATAAAACTCATTTTTGACAGCATAGAGATGACTCAGCAGCTTATATGCATTTCCACAGACACAGAACCAGGAGAACAGTAGGAATGTGTCCTGTGAAAAGGCACAGGTAGATTATGGGGAAGAAGCTGTTCTAGACAGCCTTCCAGCTGAAATGAACATGACTAAAATCATACTGGCAACCTCTGCAGAGTCTGGCAACTTGTTATGTATACTGCTTCATATTGATCAAGAAAAACAAACTTGACTATTCGTCCATTTAAGGGACTAGTTTCCTACCATGATACCTAAAACAAAGAGGGATTTTAAACTGTTGAAAGCAGTCAGGCACCACAAATCTATCTCTTCCAGAAATGAATTCAGAAGGTAGCATGAAAGTTGTTGTCTATAAGGAAATTTTTTCTTTATAGAATTAACTTTTAATATCGTATAAGAATAACACCCTTACTAAAATGTGATTTTGCATTCTAAATGCTGTTTTTACTTCTCTAAGGGATTGATTTAAACTGATGTTTTAAGTAAGGATTGTTTTAAAACATGGCTTAAGTTAAATCTCTGTGGTGTAAACCAAAATCTCCCTATCCAGAGGAAATTTAGCTCCACAATTATATGTTTTGTCTAATTAGTAGGACAGTAAAGGATGGGCAAATATTCATTACAAGCTTATGTTTTTTCTTAAATATATATAGTTTTCAGTAGAGATTCATAAAGGCAAATTCAAATACATGCTTCAGCAGG
>NW_009704116.1:23979-25872 GCF_000703405.1 Apaloderma vittatum
ATTCTTGTTCTGCTTAAATAGATTCCATCATTCTAAAGTAGATCTACTCTCACTGGACTTTGAAATAATAAAAAAAAAAGAACAAATTTTTTTCACTATAACAACAGAAAGTTGTTGTAAAATGTTTAACTGGCAAAAGCAAAAGTAATCCCAAGCCAAGCAACTCACCTGAAGGAGATACTGTTAGGAGAGAGATCTGGAGAGAGAGGACATGTGGTATAGTGTGTGATTAACATCTTTGAGTGGTTCTATGGTATCTAGTGGTTCAGTTGACATCTGTAGCTCAGTGGCTGCAGCCTGGGAAGCTGCATTGAACAGCAAGTGGGGTTTGCTTCCTACAGGTCCACTAGCGAGGCAGAAGAAAAATATACGGATATTTATCTCTCTCTGTAAATTAAGGTGCCTCTCATGGTGTACAGGGGAAAAAAAGGGTGAAGTGTTTCTCTCTGACGTAGATTCTGTATTTTAGATTCTTCTGTATACTCTGGCACTCTGTCACAGGAGAATCTTACTATGACAGAAGTCCTGTTTTGTTACGTCTATGCTATTTGCTGTGCTAGCTTCTGGGACAGGATGACTCTGACTAATAACCAAAGAGGAAGTCAGAAAGGATTATTCTCTTCTTGTGGGACTCAACAGGCAGGGACCCAAAAGTCATTTTCAGTTTCACAGAGCTTTATGGAGGTACAGTTGAAATAAAAGGAATAACACTTTAGTGAAGAAATTGTTGCTGTTATTCAGTGAAGAGTAAAAATTGAGCTTATGGAGTTAGAAATTTTGTGGAACTTTTGGAATAGGGTAAAGATAGGACTAAAGTCTTTCAGCTTAAGACCTTTCTCTGTAAGCTTTGCCAGTCTTTTGGGAAAAAGACAAAAACCAGTTACAGTGGTCCTCAAAGCTGATTGCAGAGTACATCTACAAGAGATGGTATCTCAGCTCACTGGTGCTATTGCCTAATGAACACTAACAGTGAATTTTTAACTGTGCTGATTTTGGCTAGGATAGAGTTAATTTCCTTCATAGAATTTGGAACGGGTCTGTATTTTAGATTTGTGCTGAAAACTGTGCTGATATTTTAGGGATGTTTTCATTACGGCTAGGCAGTGCTTACACAGAGTCAAGGCCTTTTCTACTTCTCACACCACCACCAAGCAGGCTGAGGTTGCACAAGAAGTTGGGAAGGGACACAGGAGGAAGAGCTGACCACAGATGACCAAAGGGATATTCTAGATGTCATGCTCAGCATATAAAGCTGGTGGAAGAAGAAGGGGGTAGAGGAATATTAGGAGTGATTTTGTTTGTTTTCCAAAGTAAGTTTGGCACATGATGGACCTCTGCTCTACTAAAGATGGCTGAATACTTGCCTGCTGATGGTAAGTGGTGAATGAATTAATTCTTTTGCTTTGCTTGCATACACAGCTTTTGCTTTACCTATTAAACTGCCTTTATCTCAACCCATGAGTTTTCTCACTTTTAGTTTCCCAGTTAACTCCCTTATCCCACTATGGGGAGAATGAGTGAGTGAGTGTGTGAGTGACTGACTGACTGTGTGGAGCTGACCTGCTGGCTGATGTTAAATCATGATGGTCTTTTTAGGTGCCCAGTCTGAGGTTCAAAAGGTTTGAGATAATGGTAGATTTGATTAGAATATGTCACTCTCCTGCTCCATAGAATTTCCCTCCACTATAGACTTTCCCTCCTGCACAAAGTTTCATCCATGGCCTAGCTCTGGTAAGTAAGGCAGATACAGCCAGTTATGAAGCTCCAATATGTATATTTTCAAATAGTCAGGGAAGGCTAAGATTACCATGAAACACTTTACTCAGATCAACTTAGATGTTAACAGTTACTAAATCTGAGTATAGTGAATTACTTTTGCCATTTCAATAGTAG
>NW_009704116.1:25903-28075 GCF_000703405.1 Apaloderma vittatum
AAAGGTGATTTAAAACAGAATACAGTGCCCAATTATATTTTTATCCATAAACATATTTTTTCAACACAAAGACATATATTTCTAAGCAAAATATAAATTGAAACTATGAAAGAAATCTGTTTTCTGAAGAATAAATTTCATTAATATATTTCAGTTAAAGTGGTGTAGAAACTATAACTCTCAAAATAGCATTAAATATCTACATAATTTTGATGTATAGTTAGAAGTCATATCTCCTTTTATAGTCAAAGAATAAAGAAAGATTCGTTTAGCACAGAAGCTTAAGTTTAGACTTTCTGGGTTTTTTTCTGAAGCAGCTTTTTCTTCTTCACTGAATGTGGGGAATAGCCTAAGGCATATAAGGTAGTATAAAGTTATTGGATATAAAAATCTAAGAACCTTAAATTAGATCATGCGAGTATCCCTCACTGCTTCAATTATATGTGTTTAGATAAGCCATAATTGTCATTAAATGACTAGTCAAGGAACTCCATGCAATCAAGCAGACAATCCAGAAATAAATAGTTCTACCTTGGCAGAGCTGAGAACTAACTTGATAGTATTAACAGAGGAATCTGTAATACTAACAATATTCTTGCAGTGATGTATTGAAAAAAAAAATTGCATAGAAATTGAAGTTATTAAACGCTTACAAATAATTAATATATTTTGTTACGCATGGCATACTACTCTTACAATTTCTGACAAAAGTCTGATTATTACAGGTACATTTTTGAGAAACCACATCTTCTTTTAGTCACTTTCTTAAGTATAACACTCACATCTTTAACATCTATTTGGCATTCAGAAACATTCATTGATTCTTCCATAGACATATTTTGGGGGAGAATTTATAGTCAGGAATGTTCATCATTTTTGCTTCAAGGTATTGAAGAAGGAAGATATTCAATCTGGCAATTCTAGCAGGGATTAAAAAGAACAAGCATTGATTTTTTTTTTTTTTTTTTCTTAACACTTCTCTATGCATTTTAGATTGTCCTTACTGGGCTGTATTCCACAAAACAGGTAAAAACAATTATACGTATCTTGCATAAAGAGCAGACAAAAAATGCAAGCTGCTATTATAATCCTAAGATTCACAGGCATTATCAAAAGTACCTAAAAACCCCAAGCTGTCTCAGACCACTCCTCCACACAAATTAAGAAAAAGAATTTACGAGCAAGGGACATAAAGGATTATACTGAAAAAATTTACAGAAAATGCTTGGGCGTGGAACTCACTGTATAAATTAAAGAAAACAGCTGAAACACTTCCAGTGCTAATACACTTCTTCAGCAAAGTCACACAGAGTTGTATCTTACAACCTAACTCCGAATCACAGAGAATTGTGGATCTCAATGTATTAATCCCATGCGGTCTTGACATGTAAAACACCCAAGTATGGACTCCTATGAGGAGAGGCTGAGGGAGCTGGGGTTGTTTAGCCTGAAGAAGAGGAGACTCAGGGGGGAACTTACCACTCTCTGCAACTACCTGAAGAGAGATGGGAGTCAGGCTTTTCTCCTGGGCAACCAGTGACAGGATGAGAGGGCACGGCCTGAAGCTGCATCCTGGAAGGTTTAGGTTGGATGTCAGGAAGCCCTTCCTCACAGAGAGGGTGATCAGGCATTGGGATGCACTGCCCAGGGAAGTGGTGGAGTCATCGTCCCTGGAGGTGTTTAAGGAGAGGCTGGATGTGGCACGCAGTGCTGTGTTCTGGCCAATGTGGTGGTGTTGCGTCACAGGCTGGACTTAATGATCTCAGATGTCTTTTTATTTTTTTTTCAATATATCACTGCAAGAATATTGTTAGTATTACAGATCCCTCTGTTAATATTATCAAGTCACTTCTCAGCTCTGCCAAGGTAGAACTATTTATTTCTGGATTGTCTGCTTGATTGCATGGAGTTCCTTGACTAGTCATTTAATGACAATTATGGCTTCTGTGATTCCTTTGTAACATCTTGAGGTCAGAAGCAGATGGCATTCAGTATTTGTTTCAGCTCTGCTTGATCAATACTACCTGCATGAGGAACTTGTTGCAGCAATATCACCAAATTGCATGAGGTTTAACGAGGCCAAGTGCCAGGTCATGCACTTTGGTCACAACAACCCCCAGCAGCGCTACAAGCTGGGGGAGGTGTGGCTGGGGGGGTGCCCGGCGGAAAGGG
>NW_009704116.1:28178-35293 GCF_000703405.1 Apaloderma vittatum
TGGTGTGACCAGCAGGAGGAGGGAGGTGATCATGCCCCTGTACTCGGCACTCGTGAGACCGCACCTTGAGTACTGTGTCCAGTTTTGGTCACCACAGTATAAGAAGGACATTGAGGTGCTGGAGCAGGTGCAGAGAAGGGCAACAAGGCTTGAGAGAGGTCTGGAAAACATGTCCTATGAAGAGAGGCTGAGGGGACTGGATTTGTTTAGTCTGGAGAAGAGGAGGCTGAGAGGAGACCTTATTGCCCTCTACAACTACCTAAAAGGAGGCTGTAGTGAGGCTGGTGCTGGTCTCTTCTCTCTAATTACTAATGACAGGACAAGGGGAAATGGCCTCAAGTTGCGTCAGGGTAAGTTTAGATTGGATATTCGGGGGAAGTTCTTTACTGAACAAGTGGTGAGGCACTGGAACAGGCTGCCTAGGGAGGTGGTGGAGTCGTCAACTCTGGAGGTGTTTAAAAAAAAAAGTAGATCTAGCACTTGAGGCTATGGTGTAGTGGTTAGGTATGCTGGGATGAAGGTTGGACTAGATGATCTTCAGAGGTCCCTTCCAACCCCTAACATTCTGTGATTCTGTAATTCTGTGATTTTCAAAGGTGACAGTGACTTTGCTAATGTTACCAGAAACAGGCTTTTTTTGTTGAGAGTTGCAATTTTAGTCTTATTGCTTTGATTGTTAACCTGTCTCAATAAATGATAGACTGTCTAATGATTCAGCAGATGAAAATCCTAAACGATATTGGGCATTTCATCTGAATGGCAGTAATACCTTAAAATTCGCTACTTTCTAATTGGCTGATTGTAAGCAGAAGGCTGATTATTAAGAAAAAAAGTACTTATTCCATCCACTTCTAGATAAAATGAACCACTCCATGTGGCAGTGAAGTACATCATTAAATAAAAGAAGAAAGAAACAATATTGTCTAGTAATAGAGGACTTGAATGTGTAAACTTAACTGACTGAGACAAAGATTTGGGAACCAACGAACAACTTACTTGCCAAACAAGGAGTAGAAAAATTAGTCTCTACCCTCACTGCTATTGACTCATAATTTCTCCTAAGGTCCTTTTTGTCAAGTTGTTCTGTGCAACTGCTTGTGAATGACTAAATTGGGTTTCACAAAGACAAAGTATTTGAGAAGAAAATGATGCCACAAATAGTCTGGAAAATATGAGTCACATTATCTTCCTTTTTTTTAGAAGTGTTATATGTGAATATTCTGCAACACTAAAAGGGGAAGTCTCTAAAAGATCATCATTAGGAATGTCTCAGGTAGATTAGTAGCCCTAGATGAGACTAAATCACAGAGGGAAGAGGGGCCCAGGACAGGTGGTCAGTATTCAAGGATCACCTTCTCTGTGTCCAGGAGCAAAGTATACCAACAAAGAGGAAGGCAGGAAAGAATGCTAGGAGACCTGCCTGGATGAGGAAGGAGCTCCTGGACACACTGCCACACAAAAAGAAACTTTAAAAGGAGTGGAAGGGAAGAAAGGCAGGGTAGGGGCTGCCCGAGCAGCAAGAGACCTGGTTAGAAAAGCTAAAGCTCAGTTAGAATTAAATCTAGCCAGGGAGATCAAGGAAAACAACAAAAGTTTCTACAGGTATATTAATGGTAAGAAAAAGACTAGGAAAGATCTGGGTCCTCAGAAAGGAAACGGGTGAACTGGTGACAAGTGATTTGGAGAAGGTCAAGGTTCTCAATGACTTCTTTTCCTCCGTCTTCACTGGCAAGGGCTCCAGGGAGACTCCCGAAGTCAGAGAAGATAATGGCACGGGCTGGGTGAAAGAACTGCACATTGTAAGCGAAGATCAGTTTTGTGACCATCTGACGAACCTGAGTATAAGTCCATGGGACCCAGTGGGATACACCCATGGGTACTGAGGGAACTGGCAGATGAGGTTGCTGAACTGGTCTCTATTATATTCCAAAAGTCATGGCAGTCTGGTGAAGTCCCCACTGACTGGAAAAGGGAAAACATAATCCTCATTTTCAAAAAGGGAAAGAAACATAAACTGGTGAACTATAGCTCCATTAGTCTCACCTCTGTGCTTGGTAAGATTATGGAGCAGATCCTTGTGGAGGCATTCTGAGGCAAAAGAATAACAAAGACGTGATTGGGTACAGTCAACATGGCTTCGCCAAGGGCATATCATGCCTGACAAACCTGGTGGCCTTTTATGAGAAAGTCACGACATCAATAGACAAGGGAAGAGCAACTGACATCATTTACTTGGTCCTGAGCAAAGCCTTTGACAGTGTCCCACATGACATCCTGGTCTCCAAGCTGATAAAATATGGGTTTGATGGATGGACAGTTCAGTGGATAAAGAACTGGCTTCACGGCCGCACCCAAAGAGTGACTGTTAGTGGGTCCATGTCCACAGTGACAAGTGGAGTCCCTCAAGGATCAGTACTGGGACCAGTCTTGTTTAACATCTTCATCAGTGACATGGACAGTGGCATCGAGTGCACCCTCAGCAAGTCTGCCGACAACACCAGGCTGAGCGGGGTGGCTGATATGCTGGAGGGTAGGGATGTCATCCAGAGGGACCTCGACAGGCTGGAGAGGTGGGCCTAGCCCAATATCATGAAAGTGCAAGATCCTTCATCTGGGTCAGGGCAATCCCAAGCACCGATATAGACTGGGCAGTGACTGGCTTGAGAACAGCCCTGAAGAAAAAGACTTGGGTGTACTGGTAGACGAGAAGCTCAACATGAGCAGTCAGTGCACACTTGCAGCCCAGAAAGCCAATCATATCCTGGGCTGCATCAAGAGGTGCATGGCCAGCAAATCGAGGGAGGTAATTGTCCCCATTTACTCCACTCTTGTGAGACCCCACTTGGAGTACTGTGTCCAATTCTGGAGCCCCTCCTACAAGAAGGATATGGATGTGCTGGAATGTGTCCAGAGTAGGGACACAAGGATGATTAGAGGGCTGGAGCACCTCTCCTATGAAGACAGACTGAGAGAGTTGGGATTGTTTAGTCTGCAGAAAAGAAGGCTTCAAGCAGACCTTATTGTGGCCTTCCAGTATCTCAAGGGGGCCTACAAGAAAGCTGGTGAGGGGCTTTTTAGGATGTTGGGTAGTGATAGGACTAGAGGGAGTGGATTAAAGCTAGAGTTGGATCGGTTCAGATTGGACATTAGGAAGAAGTTCTTCACCATGAGGATAGTGAGACACTGGAACAGGTTGCTCAGAGAGGTGGTGGAAGCCCCATCCCTGGAAGTTTTTAAGGCCAGGCTGGATGGGGCTCTGGGGAACCTGATCTAGTGAGGGATGTCCCCGCCTATGGCAGGGGCCGCCTATGGCAGGGGGGTTGGAACTAGATGACCTTTAATGTCCCTTCCAACCTTGACAATTCTATGATTCTATGATATTCAAAACATGGATCTATTAAGCTTCCAAAAGATACAAACATATTGTTTCACTTTTGTTCATCTGTACTTTGCATTGCACCATTACAATGTTCAATGGTATCCAAAACTTAATGACCTACTATGACACTGAAATCAAAGTAGAGGAAATCTTTGTGCAATCTAAAGAATCATTGCGTCAGCACAGTGCTTGCCCTTCCATTGTTTGTACTGAAAGAAGATTTGCAGAGGTTATTGGTCATTTTAATGACTGTTTGCTGTGGTAGTTTTCCCAGATAAAATAGGGAAATATTTGAAAGAGTAAAGAGGGGAGGAAAGAAAACATTCATCCATTAATGTTGCAGACGTCTAGAACAGACATGATTATATGCAGAGATGGTACACATACGTAATAAACATGAAGGTATGTAAACACTCTAGGTAAAGAATTGGAAGATTTTTGAAATGTCTATCTTTAATGTCTTCCTGTGAGATGAGAATTATTGTAGAAAAAAAGTAGAATATAATGACAAAAGGCTTTTGCCTTTTCTTTTCTTCCTGCATCAAGAATTCAGAACAAATATTTCTTTTTGTTAAAACTTGAATTGTAATATTAAGAAAAGATAGAAAATCAATGACATATTATAAGACAATACCTTATAAAAAGGTAGCCGTTAAGGAAAACCTGAACACTAACATAATAGTATTCATGTATCAACAGGAAGCATCAAGAAACTTTTCTAACAGGGAATCTGATTCATATGAGATCTGTGACTGGACTACTTATAAAATACACCAAGATACACTACTCTATTTGAGATTAAAGAAATTAATTAATTTCTCATGTAAATGGCAGCATGTGTGTTTGTTCTGTGTTTGAGTGATAACTGAAATATAATGGATAAAGGTAGGAAGGATTGACATCTTAAAACCTGCACACTTAATTTATTCATCTAGGTGCAGTGTACGGCTTGTGTTATTAATTGCAATATGAAATGTAAAATTCTTGTTTAAGGTAGGAATAATGCAAAACACAAGTATGTTAAGTAGTGTATTACTATCTATTTGTTCCTCCTGGATGCTGAATTGTATGCAATAGTCTATGCACTATGCATTTGGAATACCAGTGTTTATCCTATTAGTAAAGTTTATTGATTTATCATATTGTCAGGAAATGGAAATAAATTGAACTTTTTTTTTTTTCTTTTTCAGTAATAATTCAAAGTTTCTTGCACATTACCTTCCAACTTAGATGGATTTAGTACCGTTCCTTGTGACTTCCCTATGTCTCATCTGGTAGGATTTCTGCTGTATGTAGCTCAAAGGTCCCGAGTGTTGTGTCAGCTCTGAGAACACTAACAAGCTCGCAAGGAGGTCCTAATGAAGGATTGGTAGGTAATCAAATCAGTTGATCGCGTGGCAGGTACAATGAAATTGTTAACAGTTTAGACTCTGACATCCTGCATAATGACTGAGGAGCTCAGAGAAACAGGTTACTATATCTTGTCTCTCTATGATCAGTTGAAACTAGAACTTCTTTTTCTTCCTTCAGAGGTAAGTTCAGCCTGAAGAACACAAATTTACTGGTTTTACAAAAAGAGCAGATACTACTTCAGCTAACTGATCTGGATAGTATTTTCTAAATTATGTCTCAAACTCAGACTCAAATTTTAATTTCTTACATTTTTTTCTATTTTCCTCTCCAATGTGTTTTATTTTCTTAGATGTGACTGCTCCTTACAGGGATTGCAAGGCACAAAAATATTACTTTTGATACACAACTTTTCATCAATCCTACCAGTGAAAGGGGAAGGGCCCAAAGGGCCAGTCAAATCAAAAAAATAATGAATGGTTATGACAGTTGTGCCACAGCTATCTCTCAGTCCTTCCATCAGCTTTGCTGCCCTCATATGGACACATTCAAGTCCCTTAACATCCTTCTTTAATTATGGGACCCAGAACTGCATACAGTATTCGAAGTGAAGTCACATGAATGCTAAATACAGTAGGATAGTCATCTCTTTTGGCAGACTGGTCATGCTGTGTTTGATGCACTCCAGGAAGAGGTTTGTCCTCTGGGCTGCCAGGGCACACTGCTGACTTGTATTGAGCCTTCTGTTGACGAGCAGCCCCAGATCCCTTTCTGCAGGACTGTTCCACAGCCACACCTCTCTCAGTTTATACTTTGACATATATTTTTAGTGTGTTTTCTTCCAACTTCTCAAGACTAAGATCGGAGGAAAGAAAACTATCATCTGTCATAGCAATGAAAAAAAGAAAATTCAAAAGTGCATCCCTTTTGGTTCTGGTCAAAAAAGCAAGACAGTCTCCCTACCTATAAGCATTAACAATGAGCTCTCATCGAATCATAGAATCACAGAATCATAAAATCATCATAGAATCATAGAATGGGGACCTTGACAGATTATCTAGTCCAAACCCTCTACTATGAGCAAGGACATCTTTTGCCAGATCAAATTGCTCATCCCGACCTTGAACAATGCCAATGATAGGTGTTCCATAACTTCTCCAGGCAACCTGTTCTGGTGTCTCGCCACCCTCATCTTAAATACTTCCTTATGTACAATTTAAACCTAACTTCACTTAGTTTAAAACCGTTACCTCTTCTCCAGTCACTACAGACCCTTGTAAAATGTTGCTCTTAGCCTTTCTTATAAACTTCCTTTATACAATGAAAGGCTACAATAAGATCTCCCCTGAGACTTCTCCACACTGAACAATCCCAACTGTCTCAGCCTATCCTCACAGGAGAGGTTTTCCATCCCTTTGATCATTTCGGTGGCCCTCCTCTGGCCCCATTTGAACTCTCCATGTCCTACTTACACTGGGGACCATGAAATGGATGCAATACGCAGGATAGGGTCTCCCAAGTGCAGAGCTGAAGGACAGAATCACCTCTTGAGGCCTGTTGGCCACATTTCTTTTGATGCAGCCCAGGATGTGGTTTGCCTTCTAGGCTGTGAGCTCACATTGCTGACTCATGTTCAGTTTTTCATCCACCAGTATCCCAAGTCCTCCATAGGCTGCTCTCAATCCATTCATCCCCTAGTCTGTACTGGTACATGGGATAGACCCAACTCATGTGCAAGACCTTGTGCTTGGCCTTGTTGAACTTCAAGAGGTTCACGTGGGTCGACTACACAAGTCTATCAAGGTCCCTTTGGATGGCATCCCTTCCAACAAGCAAACCAAATGTACCACTTAGCTTGGTCTGCAAACTTGTTGAGGCTGCACTCAGTCCTACTGTAATGGGTCCAAGTACAGATCCCTGAGGAACACAACTCTTCACTGGTCTCCATTAGGACATCAAGATATTGACTGTTTGAACACACTCATCCAACCAATTTCTTATGCATTTAACAGTTCATGCATCAAATCCATATTTTTCCAATTTAGAGGTAAGAAGATTTACAGGCAACTGTCAGTAGCCTCTCAATCACAGGCCCTGGCTCTCATGGGGGATTACAACTACTCAGATATTTGCTGGAAGGCCTACAGAGCCAGCCATCCTCAGTCCAGGAGGTTTCTCCAGTGCACTGATGATAATTTCCTGATACAAATGGTGAATGAGCCGACCAGGAGAGGAGCGCTGCTGGACCTTGTGCTCACCAACAAGGAAGGTCTGGCTGAAGCAGTGAAGGCTGAGGGCAATCTTGGCTGCAGCAACCATGAGGTGGTGGAGTTCAGGATCTTGTGCAGTAGAAGTGGAATACCAAGCAGGATCGCAACTCTGGACT
>NW_009704117.1:0-69205 GCF_000703405.1 Apaloderma vittatum
GGAAGGTGTTTTTGCTTTTAAGATCTGTTTGTTCTGTCTTATTTCTCACTACTCCTCTCTGATTTGTTCTTTTAATAAATGTAATTTTTCCCCAAAATCGAGTCTGTTTTGCCCGGGATAGTAAATGAAAATGATCTCCCTGTCCTTATCTCAAACCTTAAGCCGTTTGAAATATTTTCTCCCCCTGTCTGGTGGAGCAGGGGGAGTGAGAGAGCGGCTGGGTGGGTCTCTGGCTGCCGGCCAGGGTCAAACGGCTGTGTGGGTCTCTGGCTGCCGGCCAGGGTCAAACCACGACACCTGCACTTCAAATTTAAGGCCAGTCTGCACATGACAAGGACATGGGTCTGGGATTTCTGTGAGCCATGCAATGGGCAATAAGCTGCTGCTACTCCCGTCATCAGATAAATGGAAAAAAAAGGGGCAAGATGACCAGCAGGCTGACAGTGCTAGCTTGCTGTTAGAAGCTGGAGAGTTGGTGGACGGAGGCATGTTATTGCTCCAGACAACAGTATAGTCTTGAAACTTTTCCTGATGATTCTGAATATTTCAGATGATTACTATTTCACCTCCCTGAAATTAGTAAAATAATGTTCAAAGCCTACTAGACAAGGCTTGGGAGGCCTGTAGTTCGACCCGTATGCAAAACTTAGAATACAAATGAAGCCTGTATGCAGTACAACTTGAGAATGTAACATATTCAAAGACGATATTTTTATTCACAAAATATAACTTTATAGCGTCTTTTTTTTTCCTCAGTGTATCTTGTGATAATTATGAGTCAAGTTCCTTTAATGTGCAAGGTAATTAAACAGCCTTTTCATTAGGGGGACAAATGCTTTTCTATAGGTTTTTTCTATGTCACCCATATCTACACACTGTAGTTACCCAGATTCCTTCATCCCTGTCGTAGGTCCACATATTCGTTTACATTGTAAGATATGTAGTAAATGGGAATTATACTATTAATGATTTATAATTTTAGCTGTTTCACTTTAGTCAGAAGTAACTGATTTTGTAAAGTGGACACTAGGACACTACTTTCTAGTGTGCATTTTCAAGGTTTTTTTCAAGCTCTACAGAAGATCAGACCTATGGTAAATCTGCAACTTAAATCAACTACACTATGTCTAAAAAATCAGAATGGAGATGATTATCAACTGAAATTGCAAAATGTAAATCTCCAGGAAACAGGTCTTCGGACTAAAGGCAAAATAATTTAAGCAGTTATTTTATTAATATGAAAGATTTGGGAAAAAACCCATGTGCTAAATATCTATGAAGTTTATTTACACGGAAAGAAATATCAAGGCAACTGTTGTGTTAATCTTCTATATTGAGATATTGTGGACTTCATTTGCTAGGAGTGATTAGTTAATTCAGTCAGCAGATTTTTTTTTTTTTAAACTACACTGAACAACTATTCTCAAAACACCCAAGTATAAAAGTTCGGTTTGTTCAAATGTAATTGTGCACACTATTACCCCAGCCTCCTCTCACTCCCCAAGGAATACTGTCAGTTCTTTAGGGCCTGAATTTATCTTGTGTGTGTGTGAGGTTAAATCCAAATATTGTGGCAAACATTTGTAGACCTTTTAAATTTTGCTGGACTTTTTTGTTATTGTTTTGGTTTGGGCATTTTTTTGCGATAACTTTGGACGAGCCTTACCAGGATTTGCAAATATAACGTTAGAGTAGATTGTGGCAGCATGGGAAGAAGGTGAAACACATTCTAAATGGGAAGGAAACAAATTAGTTTTGAAGAAAAGTTCACTGTTTTTTTTTCAGAAGACTACTTTTTACGGGTGATTGCTTATCACATTCTCTGTATTTTCCTATTTTGCAATCTCATGTTTTAGGAGAAGTAACGTTCTTTCTTCTTCATCAGAACCAATGTCCCTCATTAAGTCATTAAGATAACGGGATGTCCTCTCATTCTGCTATGTTAACCGACTCTTGCTGAAGGTCAACACCTTTGGAATGCAAGAGTTTGTGTTATTTCCCTTTGAAAATAACATGTGATCTTCTGGCTACTGAAGTGAAACAACAGTTATTTATACAAAAGTGCAACTTTATCTTGCTGCTTCTAGAAATGCTTTTATGCAGACTTAGTGTCTGAGCATAGAGGGAAAGTGTTTTTTTTTTTAAATCAGTGTTCTCCTATGCCTCAGTTTGGCACCAAGCACAGCAGGATCTTCGTCCTTGTTGAGATCGTGGTGTATAGTGGTATTTCAAACACTTGAAATAGCCTCTGTGCTAAAGCAATACTTGTCACTACAGCTGCATTCCAACCTGTGGGCTGTGATTCTCAGCACTTTCTTGTTGCTAGATAAAACAAATCATTAAACTGACTGGGTCTGTTTATTTGTGATAATGCATCCTGAAAATATATTCTAGAGGCCTTTTGGTATGAAAAAGAAAATATTTTTTCACAAGCATGAAAAGATAGGTATGTTCTACATCACATTGCTTGCAACAGCTATTGGATTTCTGTATGTTACCTCTGGCACCAAAATTTAAGTCAGTGGAGAAGTACTGCTCTCACGCTTCCTATGATAGTTGTCAAAGTACCTGTCAACAGAGGAAGCCCTGGAAAGCAGATTTCTGTTAATCATAGTGAACACTTACATTTATTAATCTTTACAGTTGTTACAAAGGTAAATATACAAAACCAAGCAGCAGGAGACGTTGTAGATAAATACAGTTATTGGTTCAACTTTATAAAAACAGAAATTAAATAAGTTTTGATTAAATTGCTTGTTTGAAAGAAAACAAACTAAAACATGTTTATAAACTTAAAGGATGAGTTTATGCTGCTGGATCGTGCTGGCAATGCTTGGCACTCTTTGAGAGTTCAGTAGATGGTGCTTGTTCTTGTGACACTGTCATCGCTGTCGGTGCAAATAGGATAATTTGTAGAAGTCTCTGCTGCTAAGAAATTCTAGGACTGCAGCACATGTTGCTAGAGTTCTCTTTAGATCTGCCATTCATTTTAATTTTATTAATAAATTCATAGAATTTTTAAAATGGCAACATCTCTTTCTCCATTTTTGAATCTCAAAACTCTTCAGACACAGCTACGAGGTTTTGATTTTGAATGTCAACAAGCATAAATTCGTAGGCTTTAGAAGTAAAAGTATAAAAAAGATTGTTTTTCAATCTGTAGTGTACAGATTATCCATTTAAGTAATCTACTGCCCATCCATGGAATCATATTGAACAATGTGTTTAATAGCCTTTTAAATTAAGCATTGAATTACGAAAGTACACAGTAGCTTGTAAGAAATGGTGAAGGTTATTAGTACAGTGTTCATTCATAAAAAGTGTTAGGGTAACACAGATGGTTCTTCTGTGGGCAGTTCAAACTCTCTGCAGAAGAAGTGAAAAAAAAGATTACACAATTTAAGAGTATATTTCTAAAGGAAGACTTAAGAGGTCCATCCTGGAAACCATAAAAGTATGGCTCTGGCATAGCTCTAATCCAGATAACAGTATAAAAGTGTCTTACAGACTTGATGAGTTTGAGATGCATGCTAAGCAAAGTATGTGAACATGCATGGCAGGTAATCTTCTCACACATCTGTTGAAAAGTAAGAAACCTGAGGCATCTAAGCAAGTCCAGATTTTTAAGAAGCCTCCACTTTACAATGTGAATGTATTTGTTCATGAGAATGAAATGAACTTTTGGCCCACAGCAGCTTAGTGTAAGCCGTAAGTGACCTTGATGTGCTTTCTGGCATGACCTTTCTTATTGCTGTGGTTGGGTTTCTGAGAGGTGTTTTCAGATTTTTTCTTGTCTCCTGTATCTATATTGTCAAAACACGATTGTTTTTAGTGTGTACATTCACTAGTAGCAGTTTATCTCTGCATGGTTTACAGAGAGAGAAGTCAACAACTATAATTACATCCATGTTCCTAGGTTAGCAGCAAACTATAAAAGTGAAGTTAAAGTATGCCATTGATGCAGTACATCCAGTAAGAATTACAGGGTAAAGTCATTGCTATACATTCTTTTGGTTTTATGATAATTGTTACTTAAATTTGGGTTTGGGGGGGGGGTTTACCACTATGTATTGTGTCTCTGTGACCACATAAAGTATACTTAAGTTCTGTGTTTTGTGACTTTCTTCTTGTTATATTTATTTACCACTTCTTCCTTCTGACTCAGTTAAATTGTAAATTACAGATAATAACTTTCTACAGTAATCCGACATTTGTGCTGTGTGGAATTAGTGCAGTTTTTACCACTAGTGGTGCAAGTATGTAAATAAGGTTACTGCACATATGTCAAAGTTCAGCTGTGAACTGTCATAGCCACTGTTCTCTGTCTAGCTTACTTGTTAACATTTCTTAAACATATTTAAATAAGGCACCTGCCTGTAAGATTGAAATGAGTATAATTAAGACTAATATAATAGTTTTTTTGTAACAATGGAAGTCTTAACATTTAGGTATTCAATTCAGGAGTTCAAAACTCAATTGCACAGCTGCATTTAGAGGTATAATTATATTTTTTGTTATTTGGCAGTTAAATTTGAATGTTCTTTGAGTGTAAAGAATATAGTTTATTTGTTGTGGTTCCTTTTTTTTTTCTTTCTCCTTGCCATAACTGTGTAACTATTTAAATATTATTTTCTCACAGAAACAGACTTGAATTCAGTACAAGAAATATTTAATTTCATGAATATTCCCTCTCTAACATTTGAAAAGATGAAAATATTTCATAGTTTATATTATGAAAAAAGTTTAGCCAAACATAGGAGAGTTGTGCATGCACACAAGAGACAGTTCTAAGTGTGCTGAAGCTACTGAAAGCTCTAAGTATATATGGCATGCAGCAGGAGGTCAGTAGAAAGAATAAAGTTTATTCAGTTAAAGTATTAACCAACTTTTCTTAAGTCAAAGGGAAAATCAATAGTAAATTGAAAAGGAAAATAAAATCCATTTTCTAGTCCCTCTGCACATTCAAATGGGCCATATTACTGCATTCTCAGCTTCTGAAAGTTAGAGCTGGTTTCCTGCCCACATTTATCAGTATGCTTCCCATTGGTTCACTGAGACTCCACTCATCTCCCTTTTGCATTAGTCCCACGTGGTACTATCTTACTGGCACCCAGTTTTAGAAGGCAAAGCACAATTGATTTTTTAAGTTATTGCTGGACACTGCTGTGAAGTGTGCTGTAGTTGGGTATTTTTGTCACAACCTAATTCTTACACAAAGAAGTCTGAGCTCACCTTCCAGGAAAGTGGTTTGTGCTAAAGTGGGTTAGACAGCAACCACGTTAAGAAAATTGAAATAAGATTAGGATGTATTTATACAGTGTTTTGTAAGCAGACCCAGCAGAATTTCTCTACATTCTGAGCCAACCAAGCATGTTGTAGAAACTACAAGGCACTCAGTTCTGGCCAGCTGGCTCATGGCATAGCCAAGGCTTGCATACGGCTGCCTGCAAAATACCATGTAAATACACCCGTACTTGTAACAGCAATGTGAACAGGGGAGTGGTCAACACTGACCTCTCAGATAGCTCCTTTCCAGCTCAAGTGACAGGGATGAGGCAGGCCATCTGTCAGGGAAGGGTGTTGGAACTGCTTTACAGATGCAGCTTGTGTCTTCTAGCAGGCTCCCTTTGAAGTACCCAGCTGCCACTTAGCAATGTAGCCCACCCTTGTAACATGAACTAGCACAGCAGCATCAGGGGTGGCTCCAGTTAATTACCTTCTCTCTTTGCAAGACCTGGCGCCTGTTTGCACAGAGGGATGGAGGTATGGGCTTAGTCTGGGCTACTTTGTGCTCTCTTTTCCTAGCTGTAGATTTTCCTCACTTCATTCAATTTGTAGTCCTTCTGATTTTTTTTTTTGAGTTTGTAAAAATGCAGAATGAACATTATTTCAGAAATATAAAAAATTATAAACATTGTTTTCAGAACATGATACTTTTTTTTTCTTGAGTTGTGGATGTGTTTGATTTAAAAGGTTTCTGCTGGCAATAACTGCAACATTACTCTTTTGTTTGTGTGTTTCAAAACAGTCGTTGAAAACTTGCAGTTGGAGATACAGAGGAGAATTTACCAGGATTTAACCTTCAGATCTCTTCTTACCTGCATACTCTCCAAGCACTCAGTTTTATTTTGATGAAAAATTATTTGAAAAATGCTTATTGTCATAACAAAATAAGAATAATAATCTGAAATAGGTGAATTCCCAGGGAATTAACAATGTTTTTACTCAATTAATATTTGCAGTAAAATTTAGTGTGGTCATTCTTTTTTAGGGACTGAAAGGAGACACACAGATTTAACATGTGTACCTTGTTAGCAATGTTTTGACAAATAGCGGCAGCTGTATAAACTAATCTTTCTGTAGCTTTCACACTTGGGGCTCAATTAACAATGAACCACTGTCAGTATCTAATCCTTTCTATATTTTTTTCAAAGTTTCCTGGTTTCTGTACATTTTTCCATGTGTAACTCAACTATTATTCTTACCTATAAACCAAGGAAAGTGACAGACTGTAAATGGATTGACCTGGCATGACATTTTATATGTGATTTATAGAAGAAGATGGCGGTTGTGTTTATATTCCTGGTAAATTCAGATTAAAGTGAAGATTAGAGTGTGTTATCTGCAGGACGCTCTAATGCGTGCAGAATCTAGAATAAAGCTTTGTTTGAAATTCCTGTGTTTCCAGCTCTGAAGTGCAGAGAATCAAGAAGTATTGCCCTAGGTATGGCCTTCAACCTCGTGCTTGTAAGAGGAGGAAGAGCTCCGTGGGTGTTGGTTGTAGTAAACCTCTGAGCCCATGGTACATATTACGCAAAAGTCTGTGTTTGCTTATGGTACAGTCCAGGCACAAGACTTGGAAATTCTACATATATTTGCCTTTAACTAATTTTCAGATGGATCTGTATTTACAAATTGAAGTATTAGAGTTTTCCATGGTGGGACTTCTGGAATTTTTGAGGTGTCTTAGAGTAACAGCAAGTACAATTGCAAGATCCATTTGGAATGCACTTGACATTTGAACCTTCCATTTGAAATTCCTGCGCTAGAATTTTCTAAAGAGGACTTTTGGGAATCACAGGGGCTTCCTGTCTTTGGGTGAGCAAGAAGATGGCAAAAGGATATAACAACAGAGTCCAAATGATATGTCAGTAGTTTTTTTTCTTTCACTTAGTAAAACTTCAGAAAAGCTTGAATCGCTAAACTCAGAGAGGGCTATTGCCACTACTTGCCAAATAGTACATGCTTGTGCATTTGTCTAATCCATATTTGAAAGCCACAAACAGAAGCACATAATTTGGCACAGCACCAGAAGCATGCCTCGGCACACTTCTGGAGATTCTTCCAAATGACTTACTGATTCAAAAATTCTATACTGTTTGCTTGTACATGTGCACTGAGTGTCTGGAGGAGTTTAGCATTAATTCTGCCAGAAAACTGTGTGTTACATTTGAATTGGGGTTATGATGGTTACGTATCCCTACTAATTTATCAGCAGTTTTAGATGTATTATAAAGGGGTTTCTTATTGTTGTTTGTTGTTTTTGTTGTTGCTCTGTATGTGTGTGCAAGTAGTGGTGGTGTTTCCACTAACATAAAATTCAGAGACAATGTACATGAAACGGTCTGGTGATGAAAAGCACTTGTTAGTCAGAAGTGCTTTTTTTCCCAGTTACTTTGTTTTCTACTACTTCTTTACTATCTTTCTGTTGAATTTGTAAAATGGAGGATTGAATAATGTTTAGACATCTTAAAAGCGGAATACAAACTCCTTCATAAAATAAATTCCACAGTCAAAAAATCAGGTTTTTTCCTCCCATAGTAACTATTGTTCATTGTGTTAATCCCCTTATGCTCTGTCACATCTTCTTTTACTTCACACTAACAGGTTTTAAATATTCAGATAAATTTAAAGGTGCAACTCCATGAAACAGCTGATATGACCTCATGGAGAGCTGCAGCAAAAAGAGGCCCTTCCCCACCAGTTCCCTCCACCCAGCTTCCCACAGCAACCTTCTCTTTTCCTGGTGCCGGAGCTTGGTTGTGTCAACAGTTTGCTAATCTATATTTCACTCTGGGAGGAACTGTTCAGGTGGTCAGGGGGTGAACGTAGTCTGGGCCCTGATCTAGTTAAATATTAAATTTAAAAACAGATGTAATGTTCTAATTGTTTGAAATATGATGCAATGAAATGTAGCACAAAAGCAATCAGCTGTTTCATTTTTTGAAGGGACTTGAGTCTGTCCTTCAGTTCTAAAAGAGTAATCTTCTTTATTTCATGCTTCTTTGCCACTCTAGATTTAAATACACAAAATCATAAGTAATTTATTGTGTAGTAGTTATTCCAGTGTAAATTACTATTGTGAGCACAGGTGTTTTAGAAGTGAAAAAAAGATGGTTTAGGAGAGAAAAAGATTATTTAATTCCAAAACAACCTTTCCAAAGTGGTATTTAATTATACCAGAATAGCTTTTCTGGTAAATTTGCTATGTTGGACAAATCTTTTTGTGAAGAAATATATTTTTGATTGCAAACTGTATGTACAAAAAAATGAGGTAGATGCATCTGTACTCTGTGTTCCATACTTCATGCTTCAGCAGAACAATGACAGACATGATATAAAACCAGAAAGAAATCTCCATTTTCTTAGATTTCAGAACCTTAAATGTGGAAATAATGTCACCTCATAGTTTTCATTGTTTTCGTTTATTTTTTTTTTAAATTGATGAGCAGAGAGTGTCCTGAAAAATGAGAGTGGTGAAAGACTACTTGTGCCATAATCTGAGCTCCTGGCTTTTAGTCTGGACACTGCCTCCAGGACAGACAGGCAAGTACAGCATATTCGGTCATAACAAGAGGAAGACAAAGCACATTTTGTCTTTTCTCAGTGTAGTAGGTTGACCTTGGCTGGCTGCCAGACCCCACCCACCTGCTCCTTCTGCCTCCTCAACAGGACAAGGGAGAAAATAAGGCTAGGAAACTGGTGGGTTGAGATAAAAACAGGGAGGTCACTTACAAATTACACTCATAGGTAGAAGAGACTCAATTTGGGCAGAATTGATCACATTTATTGCCACTTAGATAGTGTGAAACAGAAAAAACTACACCACCTCCCCTCGCCTCCAGCTTCCTTCCAGGTTCAACTTTTCTCCTTCATTCCTGACTCTACCTCCTTCCACCTCTGGCCCTGGAGGTGTGTGGGGATGGGGAATTGGGGTTATGGTCAGTCCATAACAGTTCCTCTTTTCCTCTTTTTCCTCCTTCACATCTGCTCCAGCATGGATCTTCTCCACAGAGTACAGTCCTTTAGGAAACACCCGCCTGCTCTGATGTGGAGTCCCCCATGGGCTGCGCTGTGGACAGGCTGCAGGGAAATGCCTGCTCAACCATGGTCCTACACTACCTCCTTCACATCCTTCTGTGAACTTGGTGTTTAAGGGGCTGTTTCTCACACTTTTAGCCTTCATTCATCGCTTTGCCCTTTCTAAACACATTTTCATGGAGGTGCCACCATCTTGGCTGTGGGGCTCAACTGTGTCCTGTGAGGGGTCGGTTGGAGCTGCCTGGAACTGGGCAACCCAGGTCTCTCCTCACAGAGGTTGCCCCTGCAGCCCCCCCTGCCAATGCCTGAGCACCTGCTCAGCATTAGGGGACATTCTTTCCTGCTGGAAGAAGACTCCATTCACTGCATACACTACACAGGGCATTAAGCAGTTACCTTAACAGGTAACAAAGAAGGAAGTGAGATGCTCTTTCCTTCATGCTTCCTTCAAACTTACTGCATTAAGCCTAGTGTATATCAGATACATAATGCATCTGAAATGTGTTCTGCAAGGAACTTCTCAAATATTTGGTATAGAACAAAAAGACTTTAGAAATTACAACTGCTTTGAACACAGTTTTCAAGCATAGCTCTATGTGTAAAGGGGATGAAACATGTTAGCAGTTGCTTCAGCTGAGGTTTTGGGTAACTTAAATCGTGGCGGTGTGAGTGAATTCGGTGTTAGTGTAGGTAAACAGCTATCTGGCATCTGCATGGGAAGCTGTGGTTTAGTATTAGATTTGTTAATTTCAAAACTTTTGACATAAAACTTTGCCTACTTTCATGATGTGGTTGTAGGCTCCAAAACTAAATGCCCCACTCTTCAAGCTAGCAATCTCCACCCCTTCCCCTCCCCCAAACAATAGAGAAATTGTAATTTTAGGACAGTAATATGGTAAATGTATTATCCTTCAAATGAGTTTAGGGTTTTGTCTCTGTATGGAAAGCAGTTTAAAGTAACCTAAATAAGCACCGCTGAAAACTTGGTTACTCTCTTCTGCACTCCAGTAAAAACTTTGTACCAGCTCTTGGTGTGAACATTCTCAACTTGTGCTGAGTTTCTTTGTGCAGCAAAATTTATTGCATTGGCAGAGTTTAATAATGTGATGGCACCGCTAACGCTGGACTGCGTTGCAGTGATTGCCCAGTGCAGACAGACTGTTAAATAAAATACATTTTGAAAATACATCTTTTCCTGTGTAAATGATGTGGATGGGCTGCTGAAGAGAGAATTCAGCTGTTCGTATGTTGTCTGTATCTGGGACGTTTTAAAAGAAGGCTAAAAACTGACTTATTTGCTCTAAAATTCCATTGACACTGCCAAGAATAAAATATAGTCACTTTTTATCTTGAACATTTAATAGAAAACAAGTTCCTCAGTAATGACTTTTGCGAGGCTAGCAATTAATCATCAGCAGAATTTGGATTAAAAATTTTTAGAAGTACATGAAAAATAGCATGAAAACGAACATTACATTTAATGTTACTCTACAGTCGCAGGATCACAAAAGTGCATCCAGTACAATGAATGCATTTTTATGTGTGTCCCTAACTTCAAACCTGGAAAATTAATTTCCTGAGGTAAATTTCCACTAAAATGATATAAGAGATTGGCTTTTTGCTTACTTTTCCGGTTTATTTCATTCAGTAAGGTTTTTTTAATGATTAATAATAAAGGCAATAAATGTGTTTGGACTTGTGTGTAGATTTTCATTTTGCACACACACATTCAGAGTGTAAACTGTCTTAGCTCAGTCAATTGTCACGAACTTGGGTTCTATACAAACAATGCTCTGGGAATTTGGGTCAGGTTCTTCAGTTTCATTAGTGAGCTACTTGTTAATTCCTTGCCTGAATGGAGGTCAAAGGCAAAACTCCTCTGGACATCAATAGGTGCCTCAGCTGCTCAGCTCTTAGACTAAAACTCTTAATACATTTGCTTATCTCCTGGTCGTGGTGAGGCTTAATCATGTTTGTAAGACACTTCGAAGCACTTGGATAAAAAGCAGTGCAGTTGTTATCATCATAAAATCTGCAGTTCTCTGTGGTTACTGCATTGTGCTGTCTTGGAGACTGCTGTATTATCTTGTTTCTAAAATAAGAAATTACTATGGTATTTCAGAGGTTGCGGTTTTGGAACAGTCAATAAGTCCTGATAAGAAGTGTATATAAGAGTCCAGGAGCTATGGACCTAGTTTTTAAAGTCTCTGTCTTCTGTTTGGGCTTGCTGATTGGACTAAAGTTTTTAAAATTTTACCCTTACAATGTTAATTTTAAGTTGATAGGAAAAAAAGAAAAAGATGAAATTAAAATAAAAAATTGGGCATTCCAGTAGACCAGCAGAACAAATGAAGTTGTGTTCCTGTATAAAATAGTAAGATCTTTATTTTTAGGTGCTTCATTGTCAAATTGTAAGTCTGCTTTTGTACATGTAGTTTTGTGTTCTTAATTACACCTAAAATCTTCCAAGTGAATTGTCAGCTGGAGGAAAACTGGACAGAAAAAAGCTTCAGTTATGTCCAAAATTGAGTTTGCAGTTCTGAGTAAAGCGCTGATGCGTCACTCCAGGGGAATGGAGTCCAGCCGCTTTATTGCACAGACAGAGAGGAAGAACGATCCCACAATGGATGGTATAGTCTAACAGCAGACAACTGTTGGCAGTAGTGCCACATTTGGCACTAAGAGAGTTTTGGTTTGGCTTAATGACAGTGAGCTACATTGCTTTTTAAAATAATTTTGGCACCCAGCACCAGAAACATACGCCCGGTTGGTATAATCTGTAATTGAGCATGATTCAGAACAGAAATAGAAAGTGTAGTTACAGGCAGGACAACACGTTTGGACACTCCTTATCTAGTGGTGGTGGATCGGCTGTTACAGTGTCTCACTTATTTTTGGCAACAAAGGATGCTGTATCAAAAGGCAGGATATCTGAAAACATGAATAAACTCGCCTCATCCCGAACAAAGGCAAACCACAAAAACCAACCCCCCCAAACTTGGAGTTTTTCTCCTTTTCATTCTGTGCTAGTGCTGGATGTCCCTCTCTCTGCTGTCCTGCAGTTTGGAGGAGGGCTGTGGCAGCATTGGCTTCTTTAGTGTTCCTTCCAAGCACTGCTGTGTTTGGAGTGCACAGTAATTAATGATGTTGAGCATGGACGAGTATCAGTGTGAAAATGATAAAAACTGCCCCCAAAATCCTAGCAGCTATCACTATGATTAACCAGTTAAAGCCTGGAACGAACGATTTGTCAGAAGTGCCTGCCACAGAATGTTGTCTCCCTGATAGAAAACAGAAGATTGAGGGTTTAGTCTGGTTTCTGGTGGACTGTTTTATAGAAAAGCGCCACTGAAATGGTTAATAGTCTCAGCAGCGACACCCAAGAATGAATATGGACAGTTAAGTGAACAGTTGTTTCCCTCTTTGATGTGGTTCCTTTAGAAAATCATTATGACACATTGATAGATCAGTGAGAGGAAAATACTGCCCGTTTGTGTGTGATTTACTCTGTAGTTGGAGGATTCAAGCCATTTAGAACACCTGTTTTATGTGCTAGTTCTACTTGTGTTTTACACCCCTCCTCCCCCACAAAAAAAATTGGATAAACCAAGTATGTAATGTATTTGATCCTTTTCTATTAAATCAGAAGTGCTGTAGGAGCCATGAGAATGGCTGGAATTGCTATCGACAAGGGTCACGATGAACGGCTGCAGAGAAGTAAATGTTTGCAGTGCTGTCTCTGGTTCTTAACTTTGAAGGGAGTTACAGCACAGGGTCAAAAGCTGGACGGACAGATAAAGGAAAAGAAAGTCACTCAACATTGATCATACAAGTAATGTTACTTACAAAAGGAATGAAGCCTTTTCAGTCTAAACCATTTTGAATACCAAAAGTGGCACTTTTAAGAAATAATACATGTGTATAAAAGAGAAGGAGAGCATTTATAAAATTAGGAGGAATTCTTCAGACCACATTTATCAATAAAAATTTAAAGAAGAAAAGTAATCACAGGACTTTTTTCTTGGTTGGGGGATATTGTTGTTTTTTTCCTGATTGCACGTTAATACTATTGCTGCTAACAATATCTGCAGCTACAACTGCTTTTGAACAGATTTGTGTTGCTCTGTTTTTTTTTGTTTCCTGCTTTGTCGCACAAAATGTCACTCCCTGTCCATATAAGCACTTTCTTGATCAGACACCTTTGTGCCTTCAGATAGGATCTGAAATTCATTGGCTTATCTCTTTAATGCTGTTGGAGGTGAAAAAAAAGCTGTTTCCCTCTTGCTAATTATGGTGAAGTGCCACGTTATTTTGTATTGTAGTGAACAGCTTCAGGGGCACAGAGAGCCTTTAGTTTTGCCTCTTGGGAGTGGGACTTTTCCTCTTTCGCTCAGCTCCAGGAAACTTGAACATTTGTATTTTCAAGACCACATACCACTGGGAAGGAAGCAGGGGTGGAGATGTGTGCAGAGATTAAGTGGATGTGAGAAGCAGTGTGCTTTGTAAAGAACTAGGAATTGCTGCAGAATTTTGAGAAAGATACACTCTCTCTGGGATGTCCTTTGGCATTTGTAAGAGTTCAATACAATATTGCTAAAGCTAGCAACCTGTTGGTTCCCTTGTAGAACTGTTTTTCAAGCACGGCTGTCGCGGACCACACTTTTTTGCATACTCTTCCCTTCTTGCACTTTAGCATGCATAATGTGCATGCAACGTGTGTGTCTGTGCGTGTTTGTGTGCGGGTGCCCAAGCTTTCATATACTCTGGCTGTGTTTTCCTGGAATACATATTTATTATTCATCATGGTAAAGGAATTCCATAACTGTGGGAACTAGTTATTAAAAAATAACTTTAAAAATATTTTGACCAGTTTAGCATTAACTCTTCCCACTCTGATGTTGCATCTGCAAATAACAGTCTGGTTTTAAATTTGGACCTGTGATTTCTGTGCCTCTCGTATTTTAATTTCTGATAACATAATGTTTTGGGAAAAATAGATGGAGCATTCAGACAAAATCCAGATTGACTAGGTATTTTGTAACGTGACAGTAAAACTTTTGTCATGTACACTGTTGCAAATTCAGTTAACAGTGTAACCATTGAGAGCAGATTTTCCTTTTCTTTACTGTTAGAAACCCGTAAACGTATAAGCTCAAGGCCAGATTGAGCATGCTCCACAGCTATGCTTAAACGCTTCTGCAGGGCAACATGTCCTACAGCAATATATACTTTGTGGTTCTTATAGGAAGAACAGAAGAAGTACATTCCTGCAAGTTAATTATTCATGTTTATATCATTGAAGAAAAACTGTATATGTATAAATTTTCATTTTTATCAAATAGCCCATTAAACTAAAATCAGTGAGAATCCTGAATACACTATGCTCTTTCCTGCTTTATTCATAGTTTTCCTGATTTTTTTTTTGTGATATGAAGGAGTGATATGTGCACGTGGATCATACAGGGCAGGAACAGGTTGCAGGGACGGCAGTGCAAACAGTTCTGTGGCAGGGAGTATGAGTGTAGCAGGGACAAGCACACTCAGGTTTACTGTCTATGAACATAATCCTCCTGTGGAGGAAGCCATAAGTTTCAATATCAACACATGAAGTGAAGAGGTGAAGAGGATTTCTCATAAAGTGGAGCTTTTGAGAAGCCTGAATATGAGACTCATCCTCCCAGCCATATAAATCTCTGTGGAACAGTCTGCCTCTGTGATTAATATGTTTCCTGTTCCTGCTTTATTTTGATTCTGCAGCACTGACACATTCAAGTGATACTAATTCATTTTCTAGGATGACTGTCAGTCTTCTCATTTGGCAAAAGCAAAGCTGGCACTGCTGTTTTAATATTTACCTTCTTTTTATGCCTTTAAACTTTGGGCTATGTGAAAAAGTTGAAGAAATCAACCAAAATTTTCTTTCAAATAGGAAAAATACATAATCAAAGTAAAAACAAGAGGATAGGTAAATTGAGGTTCCAACATGGCTTTCTCCGTAATTAGCATACATATTACTTAAAAAGTACGAAGAGGCTAGACAACCAGTATCATCTTGTCTGAAAGTTAATTCTGCAGCATTTTTTTCACCAGAAGTAATGCTGGAGGTCTTTATTTGCAAAGGGTGGTGGTTGCTACTCACAGAGTGAAAAATATGCACTAATGGGGGAAATGGTGAAGTTGACCTGTAACAAGTAATGCTCCATCTAGTTTTGGGTTGTGGCTTAGTTAAAAAATGTTTTTGGTTTAACTGATTAAAAAAAAGTACTTGTGGTCGAGACATCTCTTGAAGGTGGGCTTTTTGTAAAAGAGAAGTTACTTGGCTGTTCTCTGTTCTGTTCTGGATGAAGTGCTATTGACAAAGAATGAGTTGAGACTAATGCAAGACAAGCACGTTTCCAACATTTATGTATTTAGTGCCTGACATTTTCTATTCACTAAACTTAAACAAAATACATAAACATATTAATGGTTTGTTTACCTATGACTTAATTATGGTGACAAAAAAGGCATGGAATTATTTAAAAATAATTAGCCATTTGCATTCAAGAACCACTTTTGGGAGTGAAGAACACAGAGAGTTGCAAGGCTGTGTCTTTTACAGTGAAAATTCATTATACTTTCCAGAAAAGTGCTATGAAGTACAGAAAATGCCTATCATGTCTAAAGATCTGAGATCTTTAGAAGTGTAATGCACAAATGCATGATTTCACCTTTTCAGTTGATTTCATACTTGTGAGTGAAAGAAAGAAACTATCACCTACATGAATTGTGGCTTAATGATCCAATAGCTTTGATAATCAAATTAGTAAGCAATATTCAAATATGAAAAGTGGGAGCGCTTTATCCTTTACAGTCTGAACTTAGTGGAATCTGACTTGCATTTTTGTTTACATCTTAAAATGTATTCCTTTTGCTATTTGCAAAGTTTAGCTTAGACTTTAAACTTCTATTTTGCAGAATTTTCTCTAGCTTAGTCATTGTTAAATATGCTGCAGCCTGAAAATATATCTTAACTAAAGATAAGAGTGTTACATTTGGAGTAACTGAATTGGGGAAGATGATACGTGCAAATTGTTACTCCTGCCAAGTTGTCATGGAATCTTATGGAAACAAGATTTATCACGAAAAAACATTCTGATTTACAGTCGTGCTGTGAAGATCACTGTGCTAATACGCTTTTCTTCTCCTTTTCTTCACAAAACCCCTACAGAGGTGTACAGATGTGTTCTTCAGGAAAATTTTGTCCACTCTTAGCTTCTCTCCTTTAGTTTTTGCCTTTGGGAAGTTAAAAAAGCACATTTTCAATATCTGAAATTTTGAGAGTTAGATGTTTTTCTTCTGGACCTTTTTGCTGTCTCTTTTCCTCCCCTAACGCAGAGTGTGTTTATTTCTACATGTGACAAGTCTGCAGTCGTGTGTTCTTTCTGAGTTATAATGACTCAGATGTCATAATTAATCTGATGAGCAGGTGGGGGTTATTAGCCTTGTGCTTCACTTGCTAATAGCTGCACAGCTTTTCTAAAGTACTCTTTCAACTAAGGAGGCATTTCTTCACATAGAATAAACAGTGCAGCACAAAAGCCTCAGTTAGATAACTATCCATGGGTTTGAAAAGCTGCCAAGCAGATGTTGTTATTGGAGCGGGCCCAGACGAGATTGGGCAAGGCAGATGCGAGATGGGGGAGGAGGTTACACACAACCCAGGCGCTTTTGCTGCGGTGGCTGGAGAATGGGAGGCTGGGAGGTGTCTTCCCATAAACCAAATCCATCCTTCGCTGGCCTCCTGCTCATTCTTCAAGACCCGCCCTTTAACTGTAAATAAACGAGAAGGAAGCCCCCTCCCCCCGCTTTGTCTTAATATCCATGTGGGAATGAAGCCGAATGTTCATCCAGCAGTCAGTGACTTCTGGTTTGCATTAAATCGTCCGTGTGCAATTTTTGAAGGGCCTACAGAGACTTTGCTTCATACCTATCAACATATGTAATGAACATGACTGCACTGACATTTACCAGAACTATGAGGTTCTGCTTTATTACTATAAATTAGGTTGTGCAAATTTAAGACAAAATACTGTTTTGTTTCCTGTCACCTCTCAATGTAGTTTTTTTTCTGGTGAGATTTTTTTTCTTTATTATTAAAAAATTACAAATATCAAATATCAGTCCTTTATTTTTCTTCTTTTTTTTTCCTTCCCCTCCCCCTTTTTGTCTTTTCTTTCTTTCTTTTTTTTTCTTTTTAATAAAAAACACTTAGAAAATCCAGTGGATTTGTGTGTAAGAGACAAGTAGATTGAACTGAAAATGTCTGAATGATCTGTTTTGTACTGTCTCTGGATTTTTTTTCCTCTGTGATCCTAGGCTTTTTAGAGCACATCTCTCCGTCTTTCTCTCTCAATTAAATTGTATAATCCCATTTTTCTTTGACTTGATCTCAAGCCAGAGGTCTGGGCTTTTATTGCCATGGGATAATTTTTGATAATGGGCTATTAAAACACTTGGAGTTTCCATCCTATCTTTCAAATCTGTATGTGCACAGATTGTCTTACTGTGGAGAAATAAAATCCATCGAATGGCAGAATCAGTGGATTTTATGTACTTATAGTATAAATGACTTAAAAGAAATAGCTGCTTGTTTAACTAAAGATAGCATAAAAATATCACAATACCCAGGGATCTGTACTTTGTAAAAGATGATGATATGAGACTCTTGCCTCTATTTTTTATTTTTTACTTGCAGTGATGGTTTGTCAATTCTTTTGCATACTGATATGGTACATGCAATAAAGAGGTTGTCCTACAGTCTACTTAACTATGGAAATTTAATGGGACATGGCAAGATGTACAAGCCACTTGGCATTTCACTGGCATTTAAAATGTAGTTAATATTGGTTTTAAAAGGAGACTGAGCTTAAAGCACATCCGTATATCCTATACAAATATGCAGGCCTAAGTATTTGGTATGTTTGACTTCTGAACTTCATTAGTCTTCTTCAGTAAGTATTGCAAGAGTCATAAAAGCCGAAAGCAAGAGTTATTTTACCAGGATGTTCTTTTTACTAGTGTAGATTTGATTTTCAGTCTGAACACAGTAGGCATACATGCCTTACAAGGTAGCAAAGTGCTAACGACTTCCCAAATTCAAACATTCATTTTTGTTTTCATGAATGAAATGGAGATCCTTGCTGAACTGATATAAGACTTTCTTTCCTTAAGCTTAACAACGTTGTTTTCCATTGTGCTCCTTCAGCAGGTCCATGGAAGTTTGCTGACCTCCTAGAAGCCTTATCCCTTTAGGATTTGTGTAGCTAGGTTCTGGTATAACATAATCAAAAAAAAAGAACAGAAATATTCCAAAATTCACTAAATAAAATTATTTTAGGAAAGAACAGGAAGGCACAGCTTCTGTACATCTTCATGGGGCAAACAGGCTGACCCAGAAACATTGTTTTGTCACTTTTCTTGTTGGTACAGGAAAGTGAAGCTGTAAGACTCCACATACATCAGTTCTAACCTTCAGGCATTAGTTCCATTTTATCCCATTGTTTTTCTTCCTTGATTGACAAGTATCAGATGCGAAGATTGAGACGTTGGTCCCTCAGCTGTGTTCTGAAGTAGTGCTAATACTGTCTCATGCAAATGTATATATATGGCTAAGACCTCTACCTTGTCCAGGCCGGATTTAAAAAAAAAAACTAAAAAAAATATGTGTCTCTACCAATAGGAAGTATGGTGGAAAATGAAGCCATTCACTTTTTTTTTTTTTTTAAACATATAAAATTCTCAAACTATGTGCTAGGACAAAAAGAGCACCAGCCTGCAAAGGATATTTACTAAAACCCTCACTGCTAAGGGCCTTATACAGTTTAATTCTGGCCCTTTTATCATCTTGCCTGTTTTGAAGTTGGTGGAAATTTTGTCCGGAAATGAACCAAATGAGAATTTAAAGAAGACATTATTTGGTTAGTTTATATTTAAGGCTTTCTAAAACACTGAATGATTAGCTGTATACTTGAAGCATGGTTCCTTGCTTTCCTGATCGTCTTTTAATTTCTCAGCTGCAGAGTATGTCATAATCATGGAAAAAAATAAGTCAAAAGAGCTTTAAGGTACATTAAAATAATTTTAACAGTCCCTAGGGTACCAGTCTGGTGGCTCAGCACTCTTTTAAGGAAAAAAAAAAGCAAATAAGAGGGGTTAAATTAAATGTGAAATACAAAGTTCCTTTGCATGTGGAAGTCCAACTCCTCTTCATTATGTTATGTTTAATCAAGACGGCTGTAACCATCTCCATGATAGACTTGAACAATGCAAATAATAGCATATAGAGCTGGTGATCAATGGAGACAATTCTCTAACGTTATTATCCTTTTCACATGTAAGAGTTTCTGACATATTTCACAGAAAACATAAAACCTTCCTATATGTAAACAGGAAAATTCTAAACAAGCAGCTGGTGGTATTTGGTCTATCTGGTTCAGAAGAAGTCACTGATACTAGGCTTTGTTCTAACATATGTGCTTTAAGAAGAAAAATTTTTAAATGCTTTGATGAGCACTGCTTGATGTAAGAGTCTATCATCTAGTTAAAGACGACCTTGGATCAGAAGAACTTTAAGGGGGCAAAACAGTTAAAAGGATTTTCACAAACTATTTTTTTAATATTTTGTTCCCCATGGCATTATTCTCAGTTCATATTTCCATCTGGGACCAGAAAGACCACGTCAGTCAATTTTTACACTGTTTCTGCTACATTTGGAGAAAGTATTCGTTTGATCTTGCAAGATTTCTAGTTCAACATTTCCTGAAACATCTTCTTGTAAAGCAAGGGCCAAATCTATAGCAAAAACTTCTGCCAGTTGAATAATGCTGGCTAGAGGGTGTGACTTTTTGCAGCAAAATTGTAGTCTTTGCTCAATTCAGCTGCAGAAACGTTTGTCTTGGAGTCATCTGTTGTCCTGTTCAACTTCCCTCGGTTACATCAGACTTCAGATAAGATAATGCTCTCACCTTTCTTCAGTAAGTTCTGAAAATGAAGTACTTTCCCCTGGTCTGTGTATTTCTTCTAGCAAAGAAAAGTTTCTGTGCAATCAAGTGAATTAATCACTGCAAAAGAAAACAGAATATGATCATAAAAGAAACACTGAAAATTTGTGATATCCTCAAAATGTTGTAAAGTCATAAGAACCTGTTTATCAGTTTCATTTCAAAAGAGTGACTAGTTACGTTTTCTCAGTGCCCATACCATCTACAGGGAAAGCTTTGTGTTTTTGACCTATACATGTGATAGCCCTGCAGTAACCTTTTTTCCTCTTTTAATAATACAGAGGTATTGAGATTCTGATTTCATTAACTTCTTGAAATGTGTGAGTTGGCAAATAATTGATATCTAGAATGAAAATGCTTGTGTGTTTCAGAAAATCCTAGCCTCAATCCTTTCCCATAATCCTATACTATGCAGCCTTCCTATACTATGCAACATAACTAGAAGTGAAGTAGGCTCCTGTGTTTGACCATATGTGAAGTTGGAAGGAGTGTAAAGACTCCCTGTTATGTCATGACAAGGTGTACGTCTTCATAAAATCCAAGAATCTAGAAATACAAATCTGTCCAGAATCTCAACATACAAGTACTGATGGGAGCTAGAATATCTGTGATCTTCAGTCTTTCCAGGAAGCTAGGTCTCCTGAGACAGGCTACAACACAAAATTCCCTCAGAGTCATATGAATCCCTCAGTAGAAGTAGTAGTTGAATTGGTTCTACATATTTATGATATAGGACCTCAATGCATAAATTCCTTGTTTTGTATTTGCTAAAGAAACTAGTCCTTTTTTTTTGTGTATGTGTGTATGTATTACTAGCTTTTATGATTTAGCTAGTTCTTTACCGTACATTGTTCCCTTTGCACTTATTTTATATTGTGTTACTACCATGTAGAGTTGGTTTCTTGCTAGCATTCTCATTTACAGAGGTAAATCACCTTATGGTGAGTCAAGGGTCTTCTGAAGACTTGGTGGGAAATATGAGGAGAAGATTTCTTCCACTTGGCATGATAATGGGCAGAGTTTATTGGAGGAAAGTATTTTCCTCATCACAGAACTGCAAGGACTTGCAAAGGATCCTCCCTTCTCAAGGGACAGAGGACATCATGTGTCTCTATCGTCAGCCTTCTTAGAATGCATCTAAGGTGAGAAGCACAACCTCGATTCATCATGAAAATCTTAAAATCTGATCTTGTCTTCTCCATATTGCTGTGGAGCTGGTAGGGAGAGAGAGAGGTGCAACCGTAAGACAGGTAAGCACTCTTCTGAACCCCAAACACATCTTAAAAAACAGTGAATATGAAGTCTCTCTTGGGATTATAAGAGTGGCTTAGGTTTCTGCTTGAAGCAGCTGAACAGAAAATGAGACTGCTAAACTTCCTCAGAAGTTTGTCAGCCAGAATAGTGTCAAAGGCAAATCCCTTAAGAGGCTAAGTGTTATCACTGTACCCTGTGAAGACCCCTATTGTCTATCAAGCTTGGCAACTATTTGTTGTCTGCTTGGCAGTGACCTGGAAAGATATTTTCAGCTCTTCTCCCACATAAAGACTTTTGCTGTATTCATGTTACTATAACTCCAGAATGTCTGAATTAAAGGTTCAGTTGCTATCTTTTTCTCAAAAGGTTAATTCTCCCTGTCCATGTCAGGGAGGTTGGATTAAATCATCTCTAAGGTCCCTTCCAGCCTAGGACATACTGTGATTCTACTATGATTTCTTTTTATTCTAAGCGGAGCTGGTAACACTGGTAAGAGTTGAAGTAACCAGAATCTTCTCATTACAAGTATGTTTCCCATTGTTTATAACTTATTTCAGCTTTGAGTTTTCCATGCAGAGGGTTACCTGGAGCTGTATTTTATTATAAAGTTTCAGTGAAACTGGGCTAGGAATTCCTAAAAATAAGATTAAACAAAAATGTTTGGTTGTAACAAATACATCTTGAGATGCACTTACTGAGAAGCTGTGTCACCTCCATGCTCTTGAACAGTATCTTGAAATTTGACACAGAGTTCATTCTGGTGTCAGGGGATGCCTGTCTCTGTTCTTGTGAAAAAATGCCTGAATGTGTCTAAGTTATAAGCCTTTGCAAAGGCTTAGTTTGCACGTGTTAACCTACAGTCACATTAGACTTCAGCAAATAAATTCCTTGGAAGGTGCCATCTGCTTTGTGTGTATTGCAATCCAGGAATAGCACTGGACTTTCTGAAGTTTTTGCTACTAGCTCTTGGGGTCCACTTTGGTGTTAAGAAGCAAAATACATTCCCTCCATGTCTCAGTTCTTCCTCAGACATGAAAGTGAGCAGAAAAGCTATTGCACTTCTATATAGAGAGGACAAAGAGTTACTTCAGTGAAGAATAGTAATGAACTGGGATAAAGAGGAATGAGTTACTTGCAACCATTATGCTGTTAAAAGATACAATGTGATGATATTGGATTTATTAATTGATATGATATGGCTTTAGAAGATGAGTGTCTTTTTTAGGATCATTTTAAGTGAGAAAAAAAGAAACCCTTTTGGGCTTGCTGAAATGGCAGTAGTGAATGGATGAAGTGAACAAATCTCAGCTGCTTCTTCTTGCCTCTCTTAGGCATTATTATTTTCTCTTTGAAATATGAGTCATATTGAAACCATGAAGCCACAGAGCTATGAAGTACTTTCCAGATCGGATACTGGTGTGGTCAGCAGGCATTAGTCATCAGACAATGCGAAATTGCTGGTTATTTTCTGTGCTTAGTTCCTTTTTGTGATAAAGGTATGAAGAACAGTAAGCTCCCTAGTAACACAGAGTCAGACCCTAATGTCTTCAGAGTGTTTTGATTGTATCATAAAAGTTGAATTAGTTCAGGTGATCTTCAGAAACCTCCTGTTAATGGCGTTATTAATTGGTGTGCAGAGTCTGGTATGACAGTGCTGCTATGCTGCTATGCTAACTCTAAAAAGCTGTCGGTCCAGGAAAGGAGAGTTTTCTGCGTCTGAGCAACACAGTGTAAAATACCTTTGTCTGGTTTCCATGCTATCAACTTGCAAACTTAGCCTCAGTTGTTGTAGCTGCTCAGGGCTTGTTCCTTCTTATCCGTTACCAGTAACAAATATTCTACAGGCCAAATTATGTCCTCAATTGCACTTTTGCCTTGAGTCAATCTGCACAGGTGTGCAACTTTCATAAACAAATGTAGCTGTAATAGAAGGGTTAGAATCTATTTCTCATGCTCTCTTAACTATATAAGCTCTTCAGGGCTAATCAAAATAAAAGTCTCTTAGTTTCCAAAATGAGTAAGTTGCCCATGGATAAGTGTGTTGCTGGCATTTTAATAATGATCCTACCATTTATATATTTTTTACAAATTTTTGTTAGTAGTAATCTCAAACTTTTTTATAATTACTTATTCCTTTTGCCCTTCTGAAGGTGAAGTCCTCACACGAATGTCCGTCACTGCCTCATTTATTTAATGAAAATTTTCTTAACAGACTAAGAAAAAATATATTAATACAAACTACTAAATACACGTATATATAAACTTGTCTGATCTCATTTTTGCAGGTATTAATATTTCTTCATAGTATCACCCAGAATTTTATATTTGATATACTTCTTACAGGAAAACCATTCTGTATCTGCAGAAGAGATTGCTTTCATAAACATTTTGCATGAAGAAGAACGACAGATTTGGGCCTCTGACCTTTTTGCAGTTCTTCACAATGTAACATATGAATATCTACAGCAGTTTGTGCCTGTAGATTTAGTATATCCTGATAAATTTATCGTACTTCACTGAGATCTTAATTACTGATTGAGCCATGGTCTAATTGGCTAAACTGGCATTGTTAGTTTTAGTAAGTAATTGTCTTACATAGGAGAGCTGTAGACTCCTGCTGTGTTTTTTGTGCTGAAATTGAGGACGAAGCTGCTATGATGTACATATCTACCTAGCAATAATTACCAAGCTCAAACCTCTTCATAAAATATCATAGCGATTTTAGTCACAGATAGTTTTTATTTTTTGTTTCTGAAAGGGTAAAAGCTTCTGCCCTAAATAAGGTTGAAGCTTCTAGTAGTAATGCCCACTTGCTATGTTATGGTGGATAAAAATACCTCTAACTGTTCACCGAAATCAATAAGCTGAAGGAGTTGTCAAAGACTTTTCCCCCCCTACTTTTCTTAATTTCTATCTGTTTTCTGTGACAGTAGAACAGTAATTAATACATTGAAGTACAATTCTGTGAAAAATATGCACCGTTGTGGAGCCAGAATGTCCGTGGAAGGAGGGAGATGCTTATAAAAATTTTTTTTTCTACATTTTCTTGTTTTTTTAACACTACAAAAAACTATTTTTTGAAGAAGTTTGACAGATATGTAAATAATATAGTCTAATTCCTATATATGTTAGTCATGAAAAAGCTTTGGAAAAAAAAAGTTTGAACACCTACTGTCTGACAGTTTGAGCACCTTGACAGAAATATCTTTAATGGATGTTTAGCTTGAGATTTCTGCATTGACATTGTAGTATCTTGAAAATGGGAGATAGCTGTTGTAAAGAGAGTTTTTCTTTCTTTACTTTCCTAGGCAGTGACCAGTAAAAGGCTGTAAGGGAGAAATTATACCTTCAAATGTGCTTTTCATTTGCTTTATGTGCCTGCGGCACATAATATGTGATGGACTTGTCTTTCTATAACTCTTGGCTGGGTTGTGGACATCTGTCTTGATTTATCTTACACGGCAGCATCAGCCTGGTTGCAGAGACTGCCCAGCAGAGTACACAAAGAGTGTGTGTTTGCACCAAACTGGCATTTACCCTTTGAGTATTTGAGGTTATTTTACACTGTGCTATTCTGAGCCTTGATCTTCCCCCGGCCTTGTCCTGTCCCCCATCCTCCACTCTCTGCTTACCATCTTTGATCCTGGCAACAAAAGTTCATTCCATAGCTCAGGTCAGACAGAAATGATGCATTGCATCACAGCTGCTTTTATGAAAGTGTTTATTTCATATCTGAAATGTTTTTATATACATTTGCTCTGCTATGACTTGCAGGAGGAGAAAGAAAGCAGTTTTACTGGAGGCAAAACAGCCACCTGTGAAAACTAATTGCGTAGGTTGGTTGTGCTGGTATCTCTGGGAATGATCCATCAGGAAGAAAGTAAATATCCTTAATCTGCTAGGAGATCACCTGTATGCCAAAATGATCTCCTTTATCAAAGTGGTGATTGAAATATCCCTTCAGATTTGCGGTGGTATGTGTATGGGGGGAAGGAAGGGAAGGAAGCATAGCTCCTGTAGAGGCAGGTGCCTCGTCCTTGCAAAATGTAGAGACAAATGAAAAATTACTAACTAAACTGTCTCATTAAAGACTGTATTTTAATATGCTTGGTATCCAGTTACTTTCAAAGAAGAATTTCAATATACTAGCCTGCTCTTCAGCTTTGTCTTTTTTTCCTCAGTGAGATGATGCTTGCTGCATCAAGTTATGCCCCTCTTTGCACTCCTGCCTCAAAGTTCCACGGTCCGTCAGCTCTCCAAACATCTTGCAGTAGGCTTAAAAAAGAAAAACCAGTTAAAAATGCAGAGCTCTAAGGCAGTTCAGCTGCCTGCCACCTCTGGGTGTGTTGTTCATGCGGTCCTGTAAAAACCTGCCATGGAACTCTTAAAGAAAAAATCATCAAGGCATTTCTTGAAGGCATGGACAGGAACAACTGCTTTGTTTCTGCTTACGTGCTGTGCTCCTCGGTGGCTGCTGAGGACTTGCTGCTCCTGGTCTCCCTGCTCCCCAGACTGCAAGGGCTTAGGGGCAGTGCCCCAGCACACCACGCTTGGTTGTGTTTCCCTGTGTCACAGGGCATGATGGTGACAGGAGCCTGTGTGAGCCTTGTCAGTGGTGCAGGGACCTGCACCCAGGATGCTGCTTGGCTTACTGAAACACCAAAGGCCAGATGGACAAGATTACTTCAGTCCTGTGGTCTGTCTCTTCGTTCCAAGATTAGATGACTTTTTGCCGTTGCATTTTTACCTTCAGTTTCATTGTGCCTTGCAGACTGACAATTTTTCTGCAGCAACATGGAAACTTGTTACTGACCCCATTCCTGTGATTCGTGACCACCGTGTAGAGTTTTCAGACAGCCCTTTGCCCACAGCTTTTCCCTTCACTATTGTTTACCTATATCTGGAAAAATTGAATGGGAGGTTATGGAGACCCCATGGAGAAAATTAGAATTAACTGCTTTTCTGACCTGCATGTTTGAATGGGTCATTTGACTGATATTTCACTACAGATTAATCCTTGTCATATGGATTCAGTGAAAGTAAAATATGTTACAGCAAGTTATAAGTATACAAAAAGTTATTGCAGCTCTGTGTCCTAAGCAAAATATAAAATTATGTTTCCCCCAACCCTTCCCTTAATCTTAACCTCAGTTTTATGAAGTTAATGTTGGATTTAGGGGGAAAAAAATCAGCTGGTACAGAAAAAAATGAATCAAAGGACTAGGCTTGTCCTCTGGCATGTATTTTGATTTCTAGCATTCAAAACTTGAGAATATCAGAGTATTTAGTAACAACAGACAGCCCTTTACATGAAAGTCATATATTGAACACTATTTTGTTAGGAATGAACAACCAGAGGACCCTGGGAGAACTGGGTCAGGATGGTCCTAACTTCACAATGGCTTAAATCTTGGCGGGCTGTGGGGGAAGAAGTCTTAGTATTATCCTACTAATTAAATTAATCTTATCTTTGGGATTGACAGCAGTGGATATAAGTAGCAAGAGGAAGATATCAAAATGACAGATCGTATACAGTACTGAGAGATTTCATAACATACGAGACCAGATGAAGTCATGAAACAACTTGTTAGTGGCAGTGAAGGTCACGTTTCATTTAAAATGTACATTTTTCAGTAGATTAATATGACTGCCTTGTATAGGCTTATAGGCAGTAAATGAAGACAGAACAATTATCTTACATGGAATTTGAGAGAATGCTGAAATCTTGAATGCCAGCTCCATGCTTTCCATCCTGGTTACTCAGATTTCCAAAAGATTTGCCCAAATTTAATTTGTTAGTGACGAGTCATGGTTTTGCTTAGTCTGCATACACTGTAGCTATTGTGCTGTGGTTTTCCTAAGAATAAGTGACATTATTCTGAAAAACAGGAGTCATCAGTTGGTCTCTGATACTGTCTGATATGGTATACCTTTCTAAGAGGGTTTAGAAGAACATCCACTACAAGCCTAGTTGCCACCAGGTGGAAGAGTATTGAATCCAAATGACAAAAATCTGCCTCCCTCCATTCAAACAATGTTTTGCTTTTGTTCTTGTGACTTGAAAATTAAATAAGTGACAGTTTTTACTTTTCTCGGTTATTATGGAACTGCTTTTAACTTCTGGAACTTGACAGATTGCTCTCCTTTTAGAGTCATAGCTGCTTTTTCAAGTTAGTAGAAATGGTTGTCATAGGTGCAACCTTATACCCTTTCCTCTTACGCTAGGGAAGAGACAGAAGGGCCACTTGTCAAAAGTCTCAAATGCTGGAGGGGAGGAGGATGTTGCTGATGCGAAAGAAATCTGAGAAACACACACCTGTTGTTATTTCAAAGTGCTCTGCTTCTGCTGGTAATTGGCTGAGATTTAAAGTTAAGTGTGATTCAACTCTAATTCATAATTCCACAAGAGAGTTACACATTAGGGTGAACAAGGACAAGTCAAAAGCCAAGAAGTTACTGACTGTTAGATTGGCTTCAGAAATTGGCAGTGGTCCTCCAAATGAAAAGGAGTCCCTGCGTTTTTGCAGGCAGACACTGGCACACATATACAGGGACAGGCGTTTGAGCCAAAGGGGTTTGGGGTGGCATTTCAGCCCCATCTGCTTTTGTCACCTGTCCATCCTGACATGCTTACTTTGTCAGCCAGAGATTTATTTTTTTTTCCCTAACGCTGTGTCTGTGTTGTGAGAATTCCTGGCTTCCTAAACTATTCTGGGCAGCTGTGTTGGGCCTGAGGCTCTAGCTCAGTGTTTAAAGCCAATTTTTCTACTACAGTCATGCTGGTTTGTGTCTTGCATCACTGCCTCTTTTACATCTGACACAGAGATACTACCTAACAGTGGTCAGAGGCAGTAAAATTTGACTTTGTGAAAATTACTCTGGCAGTTGAAGACTGACCATTAAATCAACCGCTTTTCCATATGTTTCTTTTGTAATAAGAATATCTGCCCCACCCTGCAGCTTTTTTGAAACATTGACCTTTGCAGCTGGGGGTAGAGGAGAATGGTAGCTCCATCATTTTTCTTCTGGTGTAAGAAGGGTGCTAGAGACAGTCTTCAGCCTCTCTTCCTTTCCTCATACTTTCCCTTCTTCTTACTGATTATTCTCCATGAGGTCTAGAGACATCCAGAGACATGCATCCTACATGAAAAGGGTTATTTGGTTTAGTTCTGCTTAGGCAGATGAAGACAGGGTGCAGAACCTTAACTGCAGCAGCACAACTGTCTGTCAGGGGAGTGTCAATGATGAACCTGCAAATTTCTAAAGCGGAAAAGAAACCTAATTCTTCTTTTCCTCAGCACTGCACTTCACTTTGCAAATGCCTTGCAGATCTACAGTATGATGAATTCTGTCGAGTATATCAGATAAAAGAGGATAGGTCTGTGTGTCAGGCTGGGTGTAATTTGTAGGGAGAGAAATCTTTTATGAAAAACATACCTCTTGGACATCAGTTTCATTATTTCTTTCAATTATGAATTTCCTTAGATATTAAGTGAATATATATTCTCTTCCAACATATTTTAGGAGTTTTACTTTGGTTCCATACACGTAGTTGCAAATATCTCCCTGGCTTCTGTTCAGCTCTACCAGACCCAGTAATCTGGTGTCATCTCTTTCCTTAAAAACAGAGGTGTACTTCTCAGGGTGGGATTCGGTCAGCCCCAACTGTTGTGGCAGCTTTTGGGCAGTTATGGCAGGAGGCCTGAACAGACACCCCTCCGATGCAGAAACACAGGCTGCAGAGGTGAGCTGTGCCTTCCTGCGTCTGTAACCCCTGGAATTTAATGCACACACAAGCCTCACAGAGCTGATGCCATTTGTTTGCATACCATTTGCAGCAACCCGAATGACTGGTTATTCTGGTCAGGAGAAAACAGCACTGACATCATGTGATTCTGGCAAAATGAGCCACACTGGATTCTGGCCTTTGAATACCCAAGGGGCTGGCAGCAGTCTCGGGGGTTGGCCGGCAGCCCCATTGAGCTCACTAGTAATCAGTTGACTGCCGGGCTGGACAAGCTGCCCTACTTTCTCTGACAAGCTCTGTCTAAAAGAATGATGGGCAGCCTGCCACTAGTGCTCTTTAGAGGAGTTACTGAAGATTAACTGTTTAGCAGCTCAGTACTGTCAGTGCCTCCCTTTGAAGAATGGATGTAGGAAAGGACATTGTTGAGTAGAGATGCCACTGATTTGTCTTACTTGTTGCAAATTTTAATCTTAAGAAGCAAGACTTTGTTTTTTTCTTTTCTCTCCCTCAATGTCCTTCTTGCCAAATTTCAGAGAAACGCCATTAGATTTATTTTCCTTTGAAGTTTCTAAGGTTTGCTTTATTTTTGAATGAAATGCGACATTCTGCTAATTACTCAAACCCTAAGATCCTACACTGCAAAAATCCCTGGAGGAAAGACAGACAAAAGAAAAGCCAACTCTTTGAAGGGCCCAGAACATTTAGTATTTATTTATTATGACAGTTGTACTCATGTATATTTCTTCGAGTAAAACTTTTGATGTATCCTCTATGAAAGATAAAACAGGATATTCAGGGTAGAGGGAGAGTTGTGAATAGTTTTGAAAACCTGACCGTTGTAACCTGAGACTGACTGTCGTCTATCTGAAGCATAATGAAAAAGTCATAATTACAAACAAGAAGGGTTATATTAATGACAAGTCTATTTATCAGGTGACACTGTGAGTTGATGGAAATACAGTTATTATACTACCCACTGAAAAAAAGGAAGTGCTAAAACAAAGACTGTAGGACAGGTATTTTTTCAGAAAGTAATTTGTGTAATGTGTTGCTTGAGAATGAGATTGTTTCCAAGATACATTTTTTTTGAGTAATTAATAATTTAAAACATGCCAATGGCTTTTTTAGAGAGACTTCTGAAAAAGGGAGTTTGCTGTGTTAAAATCATGATTCAAATTAACTAATCCAAATCCCTATGAAGTCAGTGGAGGTATTGATGGACGCTCCTCTCTCTGAAAATTCTAAGAAACATAGAAGGTTATTATTCTGGAATGTCTTTGTATACCATCTGTTACATGTGTAGACACAATGTCAAATCTGTGTGTAGTGTAAGCTGCCATACCTTTGCATTAGTTACAACACAAGTTAGCTCGTTCTTTGGATTTGCAGCATTTCAAAATTATTATCATATCTGTTAAGAAAATGGCAGGCAGAGAAATTCAAAGATAAAATGACATTCTTTGGCTGCTAGTAGATTCTTTTGACACATGCATGTATAAGGTTTCCATTTAACTATCTTGAAAAATCTCACGTATATGTTCTACCTCCTACCTTCTACTACAAGTATAGTACTTGGACTCCACTGGTTTATAGGACAATACCCTGAACAGCTCAGCCAGTGAGTGACAATTCGGAAATACTCTTCCTACTTTTAGATTATATAAAATTAATTTATTTTGGTGTTGCTTTCAGAAGTCTTTCCCCTTTTTCTAAAGATTGAGAGAAGTCTTACTCCTAAGCCTCTATGTTTCAGGTCACAAGTTCAAATGGGGGCCTGGCAAACAATGGTTGATCGTCTGACCGACTAGTCATTGTAAACAAATTTCCTCAACTCTTTGGTAAGAGATGAGACCTTCCAAACCCTGTGATAACTTGTATCCATTGCTATTAGGAGGTGCCTTACTTCTTTCACCTGGAAGTAACATATTTTTATCACACCCAGCATGCCAACGAGGCACAAATTCCTTGTTGGAGAGTGAAAACACAAGAAAAATGCAAAGAGCAGTCTCCTCTAGAGACACTGGTACTTGTTTCTCTGGCTTTTTACTTGTGACTTTTAATTGTTTTTCTATCCCAGAATATCCTTCCACTTTGTAGGGCCCAGGCATAACAAAAATTGGTAGTGACAGCATTTTTAATTAAAGCAAGAATGTAAAACTGTTTAAATACCGTAAATATTGTAGTCACTCTTTGTGAGTGTCATTCATTCTGAATGGAAAAACAGACTGTTGATACAGAGGTAAGATATATGTGTGCCCTGGTTTAAAATGTTTTAATTTACTCCAGTCTTAGTCATAGCACTGGTTGTTAAGATGCTTCCAGTGGATATTTGTCAGATTTTTGAAGAAAGGATTTGTTCTTTACTAAGATAGACTCTATCCAGTGCAGTGTAGTTTTATGGGGAAGGAGAGTGTTGTAGAAACTCATGAAGAGTTATCGTTCTCTAATTGATATGCTCCTATAGTGCATTCATGCATAATTCAAAAAAGAGAAATTGATTGCATGTTGCAGCGTAAGTGCTGATTTATGATTCCTATTTTAGTTGTACATTTCTAATTCTCAAGAGATAACTCTACTCAATTAAAGAAAAAGCCTACAAGTTAATTTCTTCGCCAATGTAATTTTGAAGAATTGTCATTTGAATTCTCTCAGAGCCATTCTTTTGTGATTATGATGTAGGTGCCTGTGTATCATGGCAGAAACATGCCTTTTGTGTCTGCGTTTCTCAATCTCTGCTTTTAGACAAATTAGAGTAATCATTGCAGGAAGGTTGCTTCAGCCATTCAACTAATAGTATCCTTTTCTTCATAGAATCATAGAATCCTTTTATTTTAAACCATTTAGCCAGAAAAATGAAGTGTTTCAGTGGGTTGCTGCTGAATGTGAACATTTAGAGGGTGAAAAAGAAAAGGCATTGAAATATGGAAGTTATATTTAATTTTGCTTATGGACAAATTAATTATTTTATATAAAATATATATGTTCATACCCATGATAATGCTGAAAACTGCTACCATGGATTGTGGATGTGCAGATAAGCTATGTTTTGCATGGAGTGGAGAGCTTACTAGACTATTTTGTGGAGGAATCATCCAGAGTAGCTAATTTTATTAAAACTTCCCTGATTGCAGGTATTTGTAGATATTCCCCAGTGATTTGCAAAGCATCAGTGCATTTCTGAACATGACAGTTTATAAAGCCTGCGATTGCTCTATTTCAGTACTTCAGTGTGAAAGAGTATTTCAGACATAATTTAAACATTTGCTTGAAAGTTTTCTTTTCCCATTTTTTATTGAACAATGAACTGTATAAAATAAATTCCCATGGAGTAAAAGTATGTTGTAAGGTCTTTGACTGATAGGGAGTAATTGCTTTGTTGATTGTATATCCATGCATGATAAGATATGCATAGGAAGAAATCTGGTACAGAAGTATAAATAATACTTATCTTTAAGCCAGCATCTGTCATCTGCTTCAGCAGACAGTGTTTTCTTTCATTCCTGCACAAAAAGAGCTGAGAGATTTATGGAGCAGCTTTGTTTGTGCTCTGTGATGCTTAATCAATTTTTATTAAATTCTAAATTAAAACTTGGCTTTCATCGTAGTCTTTTTTTTTCCCTCCCAGTAGACATATCTGATGTATAGAACAGGAGAAAGGCTCATGACAGCCACAAAGTTTATGCAAAGGTGGAAGAGCTTCAGTCTTGAACTCCCAAGCACCTTTTTTTTTCAGTGAGGCTACTCTCAGTCATTTCCCAGAAGCTACATTGGTATTTCTGTTTTCAGACTGTGATATTCATGAATACAACTAAACTAGAACACCCTTGAAGGTATTAGAATCTTTAGACTCCCTTTTTGATATAATTGTTATTAGTCCTTGCTGGAAACCTCTGAAAGAATTTTACTCTTATTAATTTGCAGATGGTATGTATGGTTCTGTTAAGCAAAGTGTGTTTAAAGATGGCTTCTCAGCTTCATGGCACTTTAAAACATTAGCTAATCCTCATTATACACTGAGATATGTAAATAAGTAGCACTATCTCTATTTCACAGATGAAGAAATTAAGGCAGAAGGGCTAAGTTAGTTAGGGTCAGATCTCTTAAAAGAGGCAGAATACAGACTACAGGAGTGCTTGAGTTCTCTGCTCAAATCACATCTCTTTTTAGTAAAATATACACAAATTTTATTCTAAGAGTTTAGATACATGAAATAAATGAGTCATCCAGGATACAGTGTGTTCTAAAATTTGTTACTGTGAGAGAAGACGATTAGAGCATTGGGGAGTCAGTCTGGATGATAGAATCAGGCCAGAGTTGATCCTCATTTCACACAAGAATGGTTCCATGTGAACAATGCTGCGAGTCAAGCACAAATCAAAGGTAAGAAGATAGGATTAAAAATATTTGTACATTTATTTCTTCCAAAGAAGAAATCCCCTAGACTGCTTGAAAAAAATCCCCAAAACAAATGCATGGAGCCGGAGGTAAGAATGGACATGTGAGTTGGTAGTTTGACCTCAGTGTAACCCCGTATCAATTCTTCTTGGCTTAGCAACTTGTATTTGGTTAAGCCCTTTTCCAGAAAGCTGTCCAACCTTGGTTGGAGAGGAGTATCCATTGCTTCCCTTGCTAGTATCTTCCAATGGTTTGTCATGCTTGCTGTTGCTAAATTGACGTTGTTTGGCTTCACAGTATAGTTCTTGTTATGCCATTCATGATTAAATTGGTGAGCTCTTTTGGACCTGTTATTTTCTCTCAGTACTTACACATGCTAATGGAAAAACTTTTTTTCTTTCTGAAGAAGAAGCTGCTTATTGTAGGACTTACTCTGTGATCTCTCAGTAATGTCTATGTCTCAATCCATCACTAAAATACGAAGAGAGAAAAAGTGGTTCTGCTGCTTTCCTCTCTTCATAGAGCTAAAACTGGTTTTGTCCTAGATTTTGGTTGGGAGCTTGTATTGAGTTTTTCATCCTTAAAGCCTTTCAGAATCACATGTTTTGGTCCTCCATTCTTATTTGTCCTTAATGAACTTGTCGGGGAATAACTGAAGATGAACCATCTTGTCAGTGTACTCAGAAAGACTCTTGGTAGATAATAACAGAAATTGCCACTTTGGTGTCTTCAAGGAAATTTAAAAAATAGCAATGTGAAAAGAAATGTTTTCGTTTAACATAATGCCTTGGCTTTCAGATAGTTTGGCTTGCGTCTTCTACATACAGCCTCTGGTACACACCAGGCTGACTTAGAGACTGTTTGTTATCCTCACTCTACTAAGTAGTTAAACATTAACTACAAGGTTTGCTGAAGAGTGAATCTCTCTCAAACCCCAAAGCTGCTTGAAATGACTTCTTCCAATTTATGTGTGTTTCTTTTAAAAAATAGAGCAGGTAGTAAATTCAAATCAGTGTGCCTGAATTCATTAACTTCTTTTGGTGGACTTTTGTAGAGAATCTGAGAAAGTAAGTTTGGTGATAACTCTGAAGAAAATGGGATACAGCCTCCAGAGTTTTTATAGCTCAACTCCTAATCAAAGAGATGTCAGTTAGTTCTCTTTGTGTCCTTTTGCCTCCTTTATCTTCTCATAATGCTACTTGTTATCTATCCTGAACACATTACTTCTCTGCCCAGCGCAGCAGCAGCATGGAAAAAAAGCATGGGTCTGAGAAGCTGGAAGAGCTTAGAAAGGAAGACAAATAAAGAAGAGTGTCACTGAAATTTTAGGATGAAAACAGGATGTGGACACAATGTACAAGTGTGCTTTCATGATGCAGCGCAACTGTCTTTGTAGCTGCCGGGTTATATGCTTGTGCTGCTGTTTGCCAGTGTTCCTTTATGCTGCATGAACACAATACAGATCTAGTATGCTTGTGTTTATTTCATGTGGAGTAAATTTAGAGTAGGCAAACCGAGTCTTTGCCAAATGAGGTGGTGATGATGGCTAGAGAGGTTTGGAGTTGGGGAGTGCTTTTGACAGGAACACAGCACATACTGCATCATGCCTTTGACCACGGCACTTTAGACACACTGTCAAGTGTTTGTAACAAGATAGTCCTGTTTCCGTGCTTTACTTTTAACTTTCTTGTTGCATAGAGTACATTTCCTTTTTTGTTTCATAAACTGTACTCTCCATAATTTTTATACCTCTGTAAACAGTTCTGACTATTGATACATTGGCAAACTATGAGGTACTTTCCTCCTTGTTACATGCTGTGCTGTTACACGCTCCATACTTGGTTTTAGTAGTGTGGTCGATTTGATTCTGTAAGATATGATAAAGCTGTGAATGATGCTAGGGAAAAAAAGAGAAGGCATTTCTGCTATGTTTCAAATGAGCAAGAAGTCAATAATCAGTGTGATAGTCACAATAAATATAAGGATGTACCTTAACAATAGTCAGAACAAGATTTTCTAGGAAAAATAAGAGTTTAATCTTGCTGCTTTATATAGGGAGAAATGGAGCCTTCTTTTCATAAAATGCAAAATCTTATGATTTTGGAAGTTAGTGAATGATATTGAAATAAAAAAAATAATACTAATTTTAATCCATAAATTATTCATACATGTATAGGCTGAAACTTCACCTTTTCAGAAGGAGAACAATGGCAGTGTTTTTACATTTGTCAATGGTCATATAAAACTGTACTGTACCACATGATTGAGCTTATGATAAGTTTTCAAATTGCAAAACTACAGCAACACCTTTCAGTAATTTAAAAAAGATATAACACATTTCAGTCTAACTTTTTTCCCCTTCTTTTAGTCTGCTTTTAATGCTGTTCTTTAATGGATCTTGTAACTGGGGTCTCCACTGGAACTAAAAAGTGCCTGAATGAGGTAGTTGTCCTGTATCTAATGGTGCTGTATAGTGATTGTGCAGGATCTCTAATCCTGATACTCATCACCGCAGGTACCTTTGAGAAGGTAATGTTACATTAACTAGAAGTGTTCATAACTGGAGAGGTTTGCTAGACTCCAGCTTAAGACACTTCTGAGACACTGAGATTCTGAAATACTGAGTATCTTTAACTTCAACATTAAACTTCTGCCTCAGAGGCAGGTGCCTATCTATGATGGATAAAATGGTTTCTTGTGGTATAAAACAAGAGTGAACTTTTCAATACTTTTTTTTTTTTTAATCCTGTGATGTTTGCCCAGTAGCATGCCATATCAGCATGCAATAGCACAGCTCTTGTAATATAATGTGGTCATCCACATCACAGTTTTGTAGGCAAGTGAGAAAAGCAGGGTCAAAGCTTGCAATGTGGTTTTGGCAGCCCTTCTGCTTCTTCATGCTTATGCTTTTTGCAAAAAAGGTATCTGTTAACCCTGAAAGAAATATGCTAACCGATAAGTGAAAATGTACTTGTTGTGGTTTAGCTACCTTAGTTACTACTGTGAATAACCCTCCTATGTTTGTGTTTGGAAGAGTGGTTTTCCACTCAGGAGGGTTACTGAGTCACCTCAGCCTGCACACGTTCTCTCTTTCTCTGTAACAACGATGGCTTTGGAACAGCAGCTTGCTGCTGGGCTGTCATAGCAGCAGAAAAACCAGCCACCGAGAGTGATTTCCTGCTGGTGAGTAAATGTTATTGCAGAGCTGGAGATTAGGACATGAAAAGTTAAGGACCAGGAGATCTCTCTTGAGCAAATCATTTATCTGATCAGCCTGGATTGTTTATCTGCTGCTTTTCTGCTGCTTGTTGTGGTGTTAGGGGTTTTTTTTTGCGTTTGTTTTGGTTTTTTTTTTTCTTCCTTCTTCTGGTAAGAGAGTGAAGAATAGGTGCCGAGTTCCAAAGCCTTGACTCATGGGGCCACAATGAAGCATTAGGATACAGCCATTTCCTACCTTTGTTCGAAATCAGCGGAGTAGCCCAGGCGGATGCAGTCCCTCAGCTGCCGGGCTTGCTGGAAGGAAACGATCTTCGCCCTTACCGAGTACAGAGTGCTGTTTTTGTGCATGGCATGCCCTGTGTGAAACGCTTTGCTATATGTTGCTACAAGCTTGTAGCCCACCCGAGGCTCCGTGGTGATTAACGCGTGCTTCAGAAGTATGTGCCAGGTAGTTAGAAGAGAGTGATGTGGGAGGTAATGAGTTTTAAGAGCCTGGTCTATTTGCACTGTGTGGTTCTGAGGCTGTTCTACAGGCGTAAATGAAATATCACCAAGGCTTCTGTGAATCGGAGAACTGGTGTTGCGGCAAGATGCAATTAAGCACAGAAAAAAAGCAGTTTGTCTTGCTTGAAGTGATGCTGCAGATTCTGTGGCTGAAGTGAATATAAGTTGTGAGAGTTTGGGCTCCTATTTTTCTGCTCTGACCACTTCACTTAAATTTGGTGTTATAATCTCAGAGAAGGCAGTGCATCTGCATGTACTGAGAGTGAATGCCTTAAGAAAACCAACTCCCAGTGTAACTAAAGCAAAAAAGCACTAAAAGAAGCAATGGGAGTACTAAAGATAAACAATGACATTTGGAAACTTATGGTTTGCTATGTATTAATCTTTAGCCTTGAAATTTATTGAAACTCTTTCCAGGACTTTTTTTTTTTTAGAATTGTTCTATAAACAACTCTTGTGACCTTTCATTTATGAACAGTAGACACAATTTTTAAAATTTACTTTTTTTTTTTAAGCTTTCAATTTATATGGTTTAGTGATTTCATTTACATCTCAGAGGCAAATTGTTTATTGGTGACTTCTCACTCTCTTAAACAGTACATTATTGGCATCTGCAGTCAGTGTTAGTGAACGCATAAAAAAAAAAAAAGAGAGAAAGCAAAAAGTATAATCCTGGAAACTCTCCAAAGAGGGGTTAGGAAACAACGGACAGACAAATGCTTCTGCTTGGAACAAAATAGAAAATGGTCCCTGGTTCTTGTGTTTGTCTGTGTGTGTGTTTTTATTTTTTGTTAAGCCAAAATTAAACATAGTAAAGTTCACTGTTTGCTAATCACCATGTGTTTACTTTTCTTTCCAAAAGTGAAGTTGCCAACCAATACATTTCCTACCCAGTGCTATGAATCTGTCCAAATAAACATGGGAAGTAGTAAGACAATGACACTATATGAAAATACATCCTCATTCATTAAACAGAGTCCAAAAATCTTCGTGGAATTTAGCAGTTAGAGAGAAATGGGCATCTTATGGGCTCTCTAGCATATGAAAATATAATAACATAATGTGAATGATGTTCTCAAGACGAACACTTAACCTGTTGGTTTAGAGAGATGAGCTTTGATTCTTCTGTATTACACTTGTTTTGGTTAACTCGTGGCTTTGTGTTAATTAGGAAGGTAAGCATCTTGCAGAGAACAAATGATTTTAACTACTAAAGGTTACCAGTATGTCCTTCAAAATGAATTTGGAAAGGGCTTCTCTCACAAGTCAAAGAAGCAACAGCAGAAGATGTAAAACTAGGTACTGCGTTTTACTGATATGACCAACTGATGTTGGGAGAAACACTCTTCTATGTGTGGCAGAAAAGAAGCTGTACCAAACAGCTGTCCCTCTCTTCCCACCTGCCAGTGCAATTAATATACGTAATTTTTGTCTATGGCAGAATTTACACTGATGTCAGCAGATGGTTTGCAAATGAGTCAAAAGTAGCATTAAGCTTCACTGTTGGCTATTGCTGAGCTGGAGGATGGGAGATGACTTTTTTTCCAAAACCTCATGCTGTTTTACACACTTTGGGCGGAAAATAAAGAGCTATGCAAAATAGACGGAAGCAGACTGTGATATGAAGATTAACAATCCTAGTTCCTCAAGAGCATACTCATTTTGATACATTTTAGATGTCATCCAAAGAAAGAGACTTTCAGGAGCACATCAGCCTTTGATGCCTGTGGCTTAGAGAAAAGTGGGTTTCTGTATGGATTATCTACAGTGCTGCCTGCTGTGGTTGCCTGCCCAGGGGGTGAGGTGGAGCTACATACAGCCAACAGTGAACCTCAGGGCACAGAACACAGTGTGCATAAAACTTAATAGGGACCCATGCTTTTAAGACCCCTTATTCCTGAGATGCAGTTCCAAAATGGCAGGATATTCCACCTTGCGAATGCTCCTTGATTGTCCTTGGCAGAAAGTCAAACAACTGCCTCTTTTTTTCAGCAAGCCACCTACTTCTTCTCTGTAGATTTCATTTTTTGAATGCCATCCAAAGTGTGATACATTTAAGTGTCCACACTTAAATCTTAAAACTTGTCATGCAAGGTGATGGTCTGGGACACTCTGATGGTGCGTTGTAGCAACTATGGCGTTCTCACTCTGCATCTATGGGGTTTTTCTGCAAGTGCCTGTGGCACCTACAGTTACCTCTTCCACTTATATTTCATTTGCTTTTAAAATTTTCTTAGTGTTTATGAGCTTGAATACTAAGAAATATGTTTCGGTTGCAGCTGGGAGCACAGCCTTTAGTGAGGCGTGGTCTAAAACTGTCCTGTTAGTCTGCAGGACTATGCAGTCATGCAAACTGAAACAAAACCAGCAAGAGATGTGAAGTTCTTGGAGTCCTCTGTGACTGTGACTATGTCTTTAAAGTTGAGAAATTACCCTGGGGATGCCCAGGAGTTAACCAGTTCACTGTTAATCCTGAAGGACTGGGCCAGCAAAACGCTTGCCCAAGGGTAAGAGGCTTGGGGCCTCTTTACCTTCATCTGCCTGATACATTCCATGGAAGGTGAATTCTGAAGGACTGAGCTTCCAAATTTGAATAATCAGACTGGTACAAAAAGATGCAACTTGCTGAATATTATTTTGATTGTTTTGATAATTTAGAAAATCAGGTAAACCTATGTCAACTGGCAAGCACTGGGCTTTGTCACATAGTCAAGGATCTTTCACCTCATGCAAGACAATTTCTTGCATTCAAAAAGGCTAGGGTTTTTTTGTTGTTGCTGTTCATTGGTTGTGGTGGGGCTTTTGTTTTGTTTTGTTATGTTTTGTTTTGCTTTGCTTTGTTTTGTTTTTCCCCAGCAAATAATGCTTAAATCAGCTCAACAATTAGGAATGTGCAATTTTCATGTCTGCTGAAGGAGCTCTGTGGATACGGAATGTCTGTGAGTGTGTGAGGCTGGCCAAAACATCAGCACAGTGGGTGTGTGATTTCTCTTGAAGATTAAATACAGATTCAAAAATATTTTTATTCATACTTTAAATCACAATTTTCCATTACATGGAGTAGAATTCTAAAGTCAAGAAAAATATGAACAATATCTTGAAGACTTTTCATTAAAAAAAAATTGCAGTTCCCCAAAGCTGCTCCTTAGCCAACTCACTTGCTTTACATTTGAAAAATCTATAGAAATGACAGTTGGGATCAAAATTAAATTATACTGGACACTGTGCAAAACCAGCACAGCCATATTATCTGCCCTAAGGAGTTTACAGTCCTCTTCAAGGCTTGATGCCAGGAGAGGGTGTAGCAAGCAGTGAGAACAAGGAAGAGGTAGTAGTTCTAGGAACCAGTGACTGTCCTATCTTGTTAGATAAACATTCTTCTCAGCATCATTTAGTGAGGTTAAGATGCAAACAAAAACACCGTCGCATTTAGTAATCTTGGCTAGTCATCTGTCTTGTGACAGGCTTAGTGAATTTATGAGAGAGAGCTACTGTCAGCTTTATTTCTCAGATTTTAGTATACTGGCTTGTGAGCAGGAGGATCTGGGCCTCGACTTATTAACTCCTTGTTTAATGGCTGGCTGTTGACATGCCCAGTCCAATAGAGGAGCAGCACTGACATGCATCTTTAGAACATTTATTTCCAAAAGAATATTGTTTTCTTTAAAGTTAGTAGTTCAGGGTTTTATTCTTCCCTTGCATTTCTGATAAGCTAAGAAATACCTTCCCCATGGGAATATTTCAGTTGCTGGGAGGCAACTAAGAAGTGAGGGTGCAGTGTATCTGAAATAGATAAACCACTTTCTGCAGGCACAGAACACTGAGTTCTTTAGCTGCTTGCACCAACTGCTCTTTTCCTTGGCACCTATGTCTGGTGAAGGAGGCAGACTCTGCTGGCAGGTCATGAACAAGACAGTCACCATTTCAGGCAGGCATTCTCTCTACAGGCCATCCTTAAGTATGTTCTCAGAGCTCATAGAAACTGAACTGAACACCTGCTTAAATGCAGGGAGGAATGGCCTGTCGTCAGAGAAGTCCTTACACAAAGGCCACAATTTTTTTGTGGAAGTGTGTAAAATGGCAAGATAGAGTCAGGCTATGTCCACAGGAATTTTTATCATGTCGGACAGGATCAGTGGTCCAGGATCCTGCACTTAGCGCTTGGTGCAGCAGCCTGTGTTTGATAGCAGATGGTGGAATGTTCAAGAAGCCCATTAATTGACAGAGAATAACCTGCCCATAGGGGAAGTAGCTTTCTAAGCTCAGGCAATTAGTGATTTTCTTTTGCCTTTTAGCAGGAGTTTGTATACTTTGTAGTGAGCAAGCATTTTAGCTTGCTGAATAAGAGTTTTCACTAGGCTGCTGGAATTTAAACTTTATAGCTACATCACTCTTACTGTAAAACATTTTTCAAGACCAAAAAGGAAATACATTTCTGGTTATCCACAGAACTTAAAAGCTGGTACTTGTTGAGTGTTTTGGGGGGGGCAATGGTGAATGCAGAGTTAAACAAGTGACCAGTTTATGTTGAACTGAACATTCAGTGTTTCTGGATCCTTAATCCCTAAACAGATGGTTTACCACAGTCTCATTGTAGTCCAGAAGTACCTCTTGTATGAGAAAATGCAGTCATGCAGAAACAGTACAAACACTATTGACTTGCCCACTGCTTGTTGCTGTTCCCTCTTTTCTCTTTCTTCCTCCTTTTTTCTTTCCTTTTTGTTTTTTTTTTCTTCATTTTTTTTTAACAGGGTGCAATGTTAGTTTAACTTTTATGCCTGTGATGCCTTTTGCTGTTCACTTAGGATTTCTGTTTTGCTTCTAAATTAAATTAATATCATGGATATGATGGTCCTCAAAGGCCTTCATTATCAACTACTTATGAACTCGTTTACATATAGGACTGTTCTGTTAATATCAGAGGAGGCTTCTTTTGCTTGACGCAGCTTTTCACATCATGGCATTTCAAATTCCCTAAGTCCTGTAATACCATATTTTGTGAACAAGAGAGGAGAAAATAGATTTTAGTTCCTGCTTTTGTTAACCCATTCTTGTTTTGGGCAGGAAAAAAAACGGGTTTTGTTACTTAAGGCTGAAGATCTGCCAGCTTGTAAAGTACTCCTTTTTATATGAGGGAGATTAAGTTGGCATTTTATGCAAGTTCTCTAGTATTCACCTTCCTGTCTTGTCATAAGCCATATAATTACTGCATTTCACCATCAGCAATCATTCTTAAGTTAAAACCTACTATAAACCTCTCATTAGCTAGAATAAGACAATGGAAGTAGGATGTACACCTTCAAAAAGAGAACCAATTGTTAAGGGAGTTAATCTTTTCATTGTACAATAGATAAAGAATAAATAATTTTCACATAGGACTTTTCTTTTACATGCAATCAAAATAGTTTGTGATAACAGAACAGGTGCCAAGGGTTTCATAAACACAGGTTTTCATTCAGGTAGGGTTGATCTTCCTTCTATGCTGCATTCAATTAAGGCAGTTTCTTTTCAAGCGTGTAAAGCTGGACCACATCCTCCTTGTAGCCTCACTGCACAACAGTGGGACAGATTTTGATGCCGCTTGTGTTACAGAGAGGGGAGAGCTGTCACACGGAGCTCTGCACCACCTATTTACAACCTCAGCCAGGATAAAGACTGTGTTCTAGATAAGGAAAAGAGTGTGGCCAGACCACATTTTCTCTAAAAAGCTTCGGCCTGAAGTATAGCCCTAGGACATGATGCTGACACTGGCCCTGGTTTGTTGCTGGCAAGTGTGAGATTAGTTTTTGCCAGGCAGAGACCTGATGTGTCTTCCAGTTTTGCCTCCTGTGTAAAAACTGTGTTTGCTTCCTATCTAGATTCCTATCCAAGCCAAAAGATGAAGAGCTAACAAACCATTTATTTTCTTGTTTTCAAAGCTTTTCTGAGTTAGAAAGGAAGCATGAAAAATATTCAGTGTGCCATCTTGCAAAGTGAGTTTCACTGAAAAGGAAAATATACCTAAGATATCCTCCATACCACGTCAACATTTTTAGTGGCATTTTCCTGTGGAAGGCCTAGTGTGGGATCATTGGCACCTGTGTTTGGTATCAGCATTTGGTGGGCTGCCATATCCAGTTGATGAATTTGCAATTTTACAAGTGAGAGCAGACAAGATGGTAATAAAGGAAGGGACGGAAGTAAAAATGGAGGGAGGAAGGGAGGAAGAGGTTGCAGATCCAGTACACACAAAGAAAGCTGTGAGGACTGAGCTATGTTCGTGACTAGTGCAGCGTCACGTATAATAAAGTCTGTGTCATCCAAATTCAGTTTATGGGATTATTGCATGAGACTTATCTCTGGGAAGTGTTTTATCTTGCCATTTGAATCTACTCAAAATTTGTGTCCAATGTATGCAAAGTAGAGGAAGGTCAGCTAAGTATCTCAGTGTGCTGGCATGGAAGTGTCAGTAGGAGAAAAAAATGATAAGTAGAGAAAAAACTGTCCAAATTGGTTATTGATCTCAGCAGTAAAGTACAGGAACGCAGCCAGGTCAGCAGAGGATGCTTTTCAGAGTCCTACTCTTGTGCCAGATGGGCAAGCTAAATATGCCTGAATTGTCATGAAACAGCTTATTTGAATAAGAAGACCCAGCGTTGCACATTCATAAGTACGTACATACGTGACTCATCACAGAAGCACGCAACCAAACAAGTTTTGGAAATTTTTCAAAACTTTTAGTGCCAGAGACAGCTTGTTACTTATAAAAGGACCACATTTAAAAATTAAAATTAGCAGAAAGATAATATGCAGTTGGTGAAGTAGGGTACTAAAAGAAATCACAACACGAGCATGATGAATAGCTCCCCTCAAAGCATCTGAAAAATTGATTAAACAAGGTTTTTTTTATGTTGTTACCAATAGGATTGAACCATGGCAAAATTAATTTATAAGAAACCTGCAATTGTATAATATAAATTACAGTAATGATGAAAGATTCTAAATAAATTAGTTCTTCCAGAAGCTATCCTCTAAAAGTTAGAGCCAAACCACAAGTTCTTTTTTGCCTCTTTCAAAGATTTAGATGTCAGAGGGAATGCCTTCCAAAACAAGGATGTGCTTGAGGGGAAAATGATGAAAAGTAATCTTGTTAACCAAAATGAGTAGAACTCAAAATTACTTTTGGAGTTTTCCCTTTCCTATTGAGAAAAAGCAATAGGAAGGGAAACGTGCTGAACTAAAATTCACTTTAGATGTAAAACACACTGGACATCGCAGGGTCTGCTTGGAGTTTCAGAATGAGAGTCTTCTCTGAAGTTGCCTAATTACATTCTTCTGAGGGTAGCGTGACTTGTTATTTCTACAAGGACTCTTAGATAAAAGAGTGCACGCGAAGTTAGTTCCTTCAGATGTGTGTGCTAAACATCCTAGAGTCATGAAGTACTTTACAGACAGAAATATCAAATAAATGCAACAACATTCCACTACAGACTTTTCTCCAGGCTCTTTAAGCCTAATTACGGCAACCAGTACCAAGTTCAAATATCACTTCAGCATAATGGTCCACCTTTGTTCTCAGGTCCAATTAGACTGCAGCTTATACAGAGATCATGTAGTCAAATTGCACAGTCACCAGTTAAGTGGCTCACTGCTTTTCCAAGAGGATTACATCCACAACTGTTACATAAAACAGCATCAACTTGCTGCTAAATGTGGGCACTTGTATTTGGGATTCATAGAAAATCTGGGAAGCAGTTATTTCTTGCACCATATTTATGAATAATGACAAGACGCTGCCAGCTGGTGTGTGTAAAGTTGTCTAGACCAATCTCAGAGCAGTATGTTTCTGCATCTTTTCTTATGGCAGCTTTGAGGGCCAAGGAGGTAGACTGGATAATTTTTCAGTGACTGCTAAATGACCTCAAGCTCTAGTAGATATAATGCCTGTAAACTCTGCAGCTTTGGCTGCTGTGACAGAAGTATTGGAAAAAAAAAAAAAAAAGTTTGAAGTGTATCAGCACTTATGGTTTAGGAAAAATGCTGCCTGAGAAAAAGAGAAATCTTTCTACCCAGGCCTAATATTTGATCATTTTATAGTTTTGATTCATCATCAGAAGTACATATAGTGCTGATCACTGTGAAATACGATCATGAGTTATCATATAGAGATTCAACCTAGTGGGGTAGACAATTGTATCTGCAGTGCATTCTGCAGTGTTCCCAAGTAAAAGACTGTATGTAGGCATTTGCTAAGTTTATTTTTCTTTTTAAGCCACATTTACTTGCATCTTTTGACATGTTTGTCTTCTGTATCTTGTGTACACACTGAACTGTAGATGGCTACACAGTTGTATGACATAGCTTGTTTTATTTTCCCCCTTGTACTTTTTTGTTAAGGAGAGATCTGTCCTGCAATAAACATCCAACACCCGAGTTGTTTATAGTAAACTCTAAACCAACATACTGGATTCTGAAAGGTGCAGTGTATGGGGATTTAGAAAAGAAAAGTAAAAAAGTGAAGCGGGAGGGAAGGGAAGGGGTGAAGAAGAATGTTTTAGGAAAGAGAATTTTTTCCACATTAGAAAGGAGGAAGAGAAAGGTAGAGAAACTATAAAGGAAGGTCAGTTTTCTTTGAGCAGGCCCCATTTTTCCCATGAGTGATACATGTTTTCACTTAGCATAGACAAGAACTTCATCTCTAGAAGGGCAGATACCACCTTACACCAGGATCACCACAAACTACTTATGACTCTCTAATTCTTCTTAATAAAAACAACCTGCAGATTTATCTGGTATATCTTTTTCTCTATGTATGGTAACTACTCAATTCATGTTTAAAAAATCATTTATAGCTTAGCTTTGTAAGCAAAAAGTTTGATAATGGTTACAGACACACCTCATAAATCTACAAATATCATACAGCACTCTCCCCCGAGTCATCCCTAGATCAGCCCTAAAATACTATTATTTTTAAAAAATAGTGTACTAGGGCAAAAATACTAAAGGTAGCATGAGCATAGTTCTTGCTAATAGTTTACCACTTTGAGAATGTAATTTTCATTTTTTGTAGTGTGTATGTTCACATCTAACAAATGCACTCGTTTAAAGAAAATTGAGTTCAGCCATGTGTAATAAAAAGACATAATTCTATTGATCTGATAAAGTCTCAAAAGAGAGGTAAATTTGAAAATGTTGACTGTTACAGTTTCCATGTATTGCTCCGTTGTGCCACAGTATTGTAGGAAAGGGAGATAAGTGAGTGAGTTTGTTTACCATTTTGTTTTACACCTGGATACAATGAGATGCTGTGGGGAAGATTGTGACTCTCAGAAGGCATCTAGACAAACTGTGAGTCATTAGACATTCCTGAAGCATGGTGAAATGGAAAAGTCAACTGAGTACTGTAATATCTGGGTATAAGTTATGCAAGGGCAGTTAAGAGTATAGTGTTGAGGGATTAATATTATGTCGTAGAAATTCCATTTAATTAACTAGATGATGCCATTCCTACTGTAGTGTTATCTGTAGAGAAGTGAATCCCAAATTGGCACGCACATTTAAAGCTATACAGCCAAAAGAAACATTCAGTCAGTGAAGCGAACTTCCATTTCTTTTTGGAAATGAATGAACCTATATGTGTGTCAAAGTTTTATGGCTGTGCTGGCCACTAGGTGAATGATGGTGCCTCTCTGTTAACCCCTCTCCCCTCCCAAAGGAGAAGGGAAAGGGAATAAGGCCGAGAGACTTATGGATTTGGAAAGAAAACTACAATAGCTTTAATGAAGTAATAATAGTACTAATATGAAAATGATGGAAGTAATGGAAATAACAAAATATGTGCAAATGTATACAAAACCATTGTCACACCCACCTGCGTACCCCAGCAATCCCCACTGATACTGCTGAGCAGGCAGGCACCAGGGAAGTCCCAGACTGGGCTCAGTGGCAGATGGGAACCAGAAACAGGAGCTGCATTTGAGAACTCACAGATCAGGATTGAAGGCAGAATGGCTAGAGTCATCTTCGGATGCCAGCCATTGAGGAACAGAGCCTGATCTTCATGAAACCTGAGTTTTTTACTGAATATGATGCTGGTCAGTTCTGGGCCACCTGTCCTGCCTGCTCCTTCCCAGAGGTATGACTTTTTTAGTTCCCTGCCAACCCTTTTATTTCTCAGCACCCAAACATGGCATACAAGTTTTATCAGTGACCCTGATTACTGTTGGAGCAAGTATAAGCAAGAGCCTTTCTGCATATACCAGTCCTCAGTAGTGACTACACGAATCAGGCATTATCACTTCTAGTAGTGGACATTGTCTGCAAAAACACGCTGTTAACTTCAGAAAGTGCAGCCTTTTAGAAGAGATAGAGCTGAAAATTAAATCACTGAATGGAATTGGTTCTGTTTTAGCGTAAACCAGGACAATGTGACGTTGCAGAAATAGCCACATGTTGGTTATTGTTTTGCAGTGAGTAGCTGCCCCCATCTCAAAGAGATGTGCTCATCAGTGTTCTAGGGAGGGTGAGTTATTTATTCTCCTGCTAAGACACTGCATTTCTTGTTGAACCATGAGTGTGTGTTGGTCTGATTCTGTCACTGAATAGATGGAGGGTGCAGATTTCCTCCTGTGCTGGCTGCTGACTGCGCTGTATCCCTGCCGTGCTTCCTTCTCAGGCCTGCTTAACCTCTGGCTTTTCATCATGACCTTCAGCTTCATGGCCTTTTTACCCGTGCAGAGACTTCAGCTTTCTTGTCTGGCCATCACAGAAGACCAGTCTTGCTCTGTGCCAGACAACAAACTGTCATCTCCAGTTTTTGCACTCTTCTCCTAGAGGAGCAAGAGCAAAAAAGCCAAATCCCTCCAAAATGAGAGCGGGGTGGGAGGGACGTAGGAAGGTAGCTTCCAGCAGTCTCTGCTCTCCCTCTCCTTCACCACCCACTGCAGCTGAGAAGAGGCACAGAAGAATAGGAGAGTCAGAGAAAGGATTGCTCAATTCAGCTGGTCAGAGAAACACGGGTTTGCACAGGTGTTCATGTACATATTTCAGTTTGGTGTGGTTATTACTGGAGATGGTGTTAAGCCCTGCTCGAATTTGCAGGGCTGACAGTCTAGGAAGTGTAACCCTGCCCAGTTTGGTTTCTCATTTGAGCTGCGGTCCTTTGAAAGCAATCATGTAAGTGCTCCACATTGCTCCATCCTGTGATTTTAGAGACCCTTCTACCACAAGCTGCTCTTTGGGAACTTGTCAGGCCTGATACAGTGTTGGTAGATGGTGAACTAGGCTAGTGCTGAAGACTGTGGTTGCTCTCCTGACTGACACCAGTCAGGTCCTGGGCATTGCAATCCTATCTTGTGCATGCCAGGAGTATCTATCAAAACGGGAAGTGACTAAATAGATTGAATTTTAGCAAAATATTCTGTGTGTCCCTGGTTTGTTCCCAGGCCACGCCTCAAGAAATCTCATCTGTAAAAGAGATTATATTCAAGTAATGACTGTTCTTCAGTCATCTGAGAATTTCTCTTCCTGGATCTGATCTAAGAGTTGACATAATCTTTCTATAACATAAAAGCTTTATAGAAAACAAAATAGAAATGCACTTCTTTGTTAGAGAAACAAGTTTGTACTACTTAATACAGGATCATTTCCTACTACTATTTTGAATAGGCTGGTTGTTGTTATCCATATTAAGACGAGAGCACTTGACCCACTAATCACTCTCTTGTGTGACTATTCCAGCATTCCAGACTTCTGACAGCAGTCATTAAAAAATAAAATTTTTTTAAAAAAACAACAACACCCAAAAAGCTTTTTGAGAAAGCTCTCCTCCTTTATTTTCAGCACAGATGAAAAGCCTTCACTCTTTTTTTGCCTAACACTGTAGAAGAAATGCAGGCAAAACAAAGCCAAACAGGAAAACACCCAAACTGCACAGATGTAAACCCAAAGGGACTGATCCTTAGAGTGGCCTGAATGATCACTTGGAACTGTGTCGTTCTGGGACACATGACTATTCGTATGTGTCCCTTATGGTATTAGTAAAGAGCGATTACTCAGGATGCACAACCTACATGTTCCATTTTGGAAAACAAATTGCTTATCTAAAACACACAAAAACTGCCTAGGGTAATTTTTTGAGATCTCTATCCTGTTACAGGCTTTTATGACTGTGGGATAGTGTGGTTGGATTTCCTTATGGAATAAGGTATTTTTGGGAAAATGAACATGTCCTGTGGTATCATATAATCTTTTCCAGAAGTTAAGCCTGTGTGTGTGTGTGTGTGTATTTTAAAAAACATCCTTTGGAGACAATCTTCTACTCCCATTCAAGGTGAATGCTGGCAGGAAACTATTTCAGCTGAGAATCAAAAGCAATTTGACTGTTCTTTTCTAAACATCCACAGACTTGAAACAAACTTAGATATAGGTATCAAGTCCAGCTTAAACTCTCAATGCAGTTTCTGTCGTATGTGTTTTTTTTTTTTCCAGAATTGCAAGTTTGACAGATCTATCATTACAATTTGCAGATTATTTTATGTCAGAAAGTTATTTTTTTGGAACACTGGGATGGAATATTTTACTTCCTTCTTAAATTAGTCCATTGGGCTTCAGCATGACTACTCACAAGGTAGATGTGTATTCACCAATATCGATTTATTAGGTTAGGCTTATAAACTATGGCGTTCGTGCGTCATATGTGGCTAAAAAAGCATATCCGGAGACGGCTGACACTCAGTTTTGTGCAAAATGCAATTCTTGGGACAAACTTCGCACTTGGCTACATAAATCTGCGTTACCTCTAACGAAGTCTGTAGAATTATTCCTAGTTTACCTTGGAGATGTGGAGAGATGCCATTCACTGCATTTATAGTTCCGAACATTTTTTGGGCCGCAGGATTTATTTGCTCTTTTAATATCACTATATCTTCTCTTGTTTTTCACCCCCAGCTAACAGAAAATCTTTAGATAACCAAGTTGTTTCATGTACTTTGGATCAGAAAGGTGTGATCCTGAGTAAACAAGTTTCATATTAAGTAAGCAAGTAGGGTACATTTCCAGGTGCCTAAAAGAGTTTTTGAAAACTATCTTATGAATTGAAATTGAAAGTGCTAGGCTGTCTTTGATACATAAATATGTCATTGCTCTTTACAGATGAAACGGTTGGTGCCCAGTGGCAGCTAGATCAGTAGGAATTTGACATAGTTGTGTCATTTATTTTTTAAGCAACTTTTGTAGTGCATGCTGTTGGGTTTCACCCTTGGCCTCAACAACCCGTCTGTTTCACTACTTGGCGTCCTCTGAAGACGCTGCTAATTTTAACACATTTTGCGGTTTTGTAATGTGGCAAATTCCCACTAGGTGCTAGACAAACAACTTCTGCATTTGTGATTTAAGCCACACTTGAGCTGGGGCTGTCAGAGGTAAAAGATTAAGACATCATTCCAGCTGATTAGTTGGTTGTCCCTACCAAATCCTTCAGGGATGTTTGCACACTGGAAATTTTGTGAAACTTTTAAGTTTTGAATTTGAAATTGTCGTCAAAATAGCCAGAACTGTTATTACAGCATCAGTGAACAGTCTGTGGTATTTTAATTGTTTTGCTAAGGAGTGCACAGATTTTTGTTCTACAAGTTGTTTTTCTGTTCACCGTTCCTTAAAAAAACCTCTTTAACATGTTGGGGATTTTAGAATATGTTTTTAATCTTAAAGTACATGTTGATGTTTAATGATAAGGCAAGAGGAAAGACTAGCCATATCTTAAGGAAAATGCTCTAATCCTACAGCCTTATGTGCTCCCTCGTTTGGAAAATCTTGGATAACTCTCAGAATATTCAACACCATTTAAATTTGCCTTTTCCTCTAAAAACGATGCAGAATGCTAAATCCCTTATCCAAAACGAAATGTTTGTAATGTCATGAAAAGGGAGAACAGATGGTATCATAAAGCTTAAGGGGAAAGTATAGCACTTTAATTCAAATTCTTTGACAGAGCTAAAGACAGCCACTTAGTTACCAATTGCTTAAGTTATTTATGCTCCTTTGTGTAAAAGAAGAAAACAAGAAAATTAGAATGTTTTGTACATTTCTGAAAAAAAAAAGGGTAAGATAAGGCAAAATGGTACTTTTTTTGCTTATGTTATTTGTTAATAGTAATACTCAAAATGTGATTGTTCTTATTAAGCAGCCTTACAAAATTGTTAGAATAACTGAAAATTGATTGTATAATTTTTGGTTTCACAGTGGGCAGTTTTACCCTGATAGGGTGTGACGGCCTACTGGGAAAATACACAAAGCTTCACAACTTGGAATCTTTTACCATTTTCCCTCCACTTTTAACTAAATTAGTTTTGCAGTGCATCAGGACTTAGACTGTGAATCAGTGCATTAACTTATCCCCATACTGCTTTGATTGAGCAGCAAAGCAGCCATTACCAATGCCATATCCAAAGTGACGTTTCCATACAGACTGCCTGCTGTTTCATTCATAACCACAAAGCCGACTGAAATGACTTTACTTCTTTTTACAACTTGCAAGGAGTTAATGGACTGTGTTGGCCCCCTGCCAAAACCTTTAAGAAACTTTATTAATGTGTTATGAGGCTGGGACACCACAGAGCAGGATTTTATTGGTTATTCATTTTAATTAATAAAAATATGTATACACAATTAAAACCACGTTTTCAAGCAGTCGCCTTCTAGTAAACGTTAAGTCTTTAACAATGATATTCTTAATATGCACTAATCACATGTTTGTCTTTTTTCTTTTCACAATGTAAAGCTTTGTACTGCAAGAATATTAAATTTGGATTGTGAATGTTCCCTTCAGCACAGGCCCCACCTTTAGCCCAGAGAATACTCTTTTCTGGTGAAGAAAAAGCAGCATTGAAAGCTTCTGGTTGGACTTTACTGCGTCCCTACAAATGAACTATTGCAGATGATGAGAAAGACTGTGAAGACAGTACACAGCCTGCACACAGTACATAACACATGAAGAGCTAACATAATGTAACTAACTTTAAAATTAATACCAGAAGTCAGTTGCTGGTAGGCCATTGTCTGGTGCGATTTCAGTGTTACTGTGCAAACATTTCTTCTCAACAGGCAGTGGAATTAGTTTCTGTATTCACTCAGACAACAAAGTAGATAGGACTAGGTGAAATTCTCAACAGTTTCTAATGCCTGCGAACACGTATAGAGATGGTGCGTTGCATAAAGGCACATGAACTCTTTTAAAAAAGATTCCTTACTTTTTCTTCCATTATTCAAAAATAAAAATGATCTCATAGGATCATTGTTCACTGAGAAGCATCCCAATTTTCAGTCCCTCGATGCTTTTCTCTAAAACTGATAAATAATATAAGAGGAAAAAAAATAATCTTGGCTTTAATGAAGATAACAATAGGAAATAGAAAAAGGAATGTGGAAGTGAATTTCAGAAGGTAATAGAATGAAGAGGTAGCAGCAAAGCAGAAAGTTTAAATAAAAATGCCTAGGTCTTTTTAATAGTTTACTATATTAGCACATGTTGATAACCTCCAAGTTTGCATAAAAAATTCCATTATGCTTTCATACTTCTCATTTGGACTTGAAATTTTGAAAGCTTGCTCTGGCAGAAAGCAGTTGTTCTTTGCATGTAATTTGAGCAAAAAAAGATTACAATGGTTTTCATGTATAAGGAGACTACTAATATTTCTTTCTTGGTATAAAAATAAAAAGATTTTGTGACTTTTCATTTATGCTTTTCCTGGGAAAAATATCTATAGATAGAAAAAAAAAATAGAATTTGTTGGTGAAATGATCCTTACTGAAGAGTTCTGCCATGATTATTTTAGGTTCAGTGGTGGTTTGCACAGTATTTTCCCAGGAATTGCACTTCAGAATCCTAGCTGTAGTTCTGCCTAGATCCCTCCTCCCTTTAAACTTGGAAGTTCCACACAAGAACTGAAGAACTGCCTAGTGTCAATAGGTCTCACACAGCTAATGACTGCCATGAGCATCTGTAGTTAGTGAACAAAGCTCCCAAGGAGATGATTTATTCAGTAGATTATCTCCAGCTGAAGATTGGGACTCGGGAATACATTTTCCAACAAAAGAATGGAAGCATCCTAATACTAATAGATACTCTATTTGCAAACTAAAGATTTATATGTATATACACACATACATACGTATGTGCACAGGTGCTGCATGGCTATCAAAAGACCTGAAATTTAGCTTCCAAGTTTTTGTCAAACCATCAATGCATGAATACATAAGACATTAGCCTCATTTGATGCAGAATATAAAGAAACAATTACAAGAAGTTACATTGCATATGGTCCAGAGAGCTAAGAAAAAAAAATCTGTTGCCTACAATGATGGGACATCTTGACTTTCAAGCATCTATGTACGGAACTTTGTTTTTTGCATACAGCTTTTGTATACTTCAGGCAAGATACATTAGAACGATCTAGATGTGCAGAATAAAGAATAAGTTGATGCAAGAAGCAGAATTAACTATTACGATAACTTTTGCCTCTTTATTTTTTTCCAATCAAATATACATTTCAGTGTTCTCTACCAACAGATTTTAATGAAGTTGAGACCTAGCCATTAGCTAAGGCATGTCAGGAAACAGAAGGTCTTAGTTAAAACACTTCTAGAAAGCCGAAATATGTGTAGTGATGCTCCTGATAGAAAAAATCCTTTGATTTTTTCCTTCTTTGAAAATTCTCAACCAGTGGAAGATAACACAGGAGTAACTGTAAATAAAAAAAAACTCCAAACTTTCATCATTTTTTTTACTGGTTATAGCATGAAGGTGCCAAGATACATGCAAATATATACTAGTCTTTGAGCTTCAGAAGACTGTTCTTACACATTTATTTCTTCTCTTTAATAAATGAACAGAAAAGTGTTCTTGAGCCCTTTTAATATTTCTTTCAATCCAGCTAGGTAAAAAGGGAAAGCCTTTGGATTCCTAGTAAATTAAGTACTTGGTGCTTCCATAGGGGAAAATGGCTATATTTGTTTAGTGTTGTAATTAAAAGTGCCATGTTATGCCACAGAGGAGGAGAAATGTGGGACAGGTAGATATTTATTTTTAAAATACACACATGCATTTGAAAGAAAACGAGTGGTATGATACTCATAGAATGAAGCTTCATCTCTAGAGGCTGTAAGCAGCATATAAAATAGAGAAAATGACATCATTTTCTGAGGATAATGCACATACAGGAGTTTAACCATGGGAGATATTTTGGAAAATAGAGGTGACAAAGATGTCCCTGTGCCTTTCTGACTGATAAAAATATTTTTCTGGTAGAGAGAAGTTTAAAGGTGCACTTATTACATATTAATGGCAGAGCGACCAATTGAAATTGCATGCCGATGCAGTCCCCATGCTCTTTGGAACCTTAACCCTAGCTTACTGGTACTTTACAAGGACATCAGCATTGCAGAGCTGTGAGACTTTGACCCTGATTACTAATTAAACAGAGGGTGAAAGTCACTTAATTCCAAAGCCTATTGAGTGGACAGAACTATCACAGTGAGTGTCCTTTTTACTTACAGGGATGAAGATTTGCTCAACAGAGTACAAAGGATTAGAAATGAAATCAAAGTTATATAAATAATTGACTGGGCTTGATCTGAAGTCTTCTGATGTAGCAATGTGGCCATAGACAATAAGAACTTCATGGGTCAGTTGACCAGTGTCTTCATAAAAAGCTCCTGTTCAGATGTTACTATATAATGATAATTGATAGGGAGGCTTGGGACAGTAAATAGACAGGGACAGCACCCACAAAACAAGCTTTTTATTCGCTTAATGTCTGTAAGGTTCTGATTCTTCTACTAATGGACTATTTTCTTCTGGTGTGGACACTTCCTGTTTTCTTTTTTAATTCCAAGTGATGATAAAATGCCCATAGAATTACATTTTTTAAAGGAAGTTCAGTGGAAACATCATGATACACTTGAGTGTCACCTGTTGCTACCCAAAGCACCAGGTCTACCTGGAACTCCCTAGAAACTGGCTGGTGAGGCAGTTACCTCAGATAAGTCTTAAAATGCTTCAGCTTCAGTCAGGGTCAGTTGTGATTCCAGTAGAGTAAGCAGACCCAAGGAATCTCTCAGTCTGTGTTTGGTTTGACAAAGGACTCAGTGAAAGGATACTCTCCCCTCTTTATTATTCAGGCCCAGAATAGAGTAGCTAAGGTTTCTTAGTTCTGTCCAAGGGTGGAATAGCTTGATGAGGATGGCCCTCTCAAATCAGATATGGAGAGGCTCCCACAGTAGAGGCTTGAGATGTGTGGAAGGGTTTTGCACATTTTGCTGGTTGCTTGGGGGAAAAAAAGAAAAAAAAAGAAAAAAAAAGAGATTTTCTTTAAAAGTGGGCAAATGCAATAAAGTGCAAAGGAGCTATCAGGCATCTGGGGCTTCACTGGTGCCTCATGACCGAGTGCAGAAGAGCTATGATTTGCAAAGGTCCCCACATGTATGCTCCTGGCACAGGGGAAGCATATGATGATTTATGCATAATTTAAAACAATAAAATTAAGCTTCCCTTCAGGAAATCCTTCCCCTCTTTTTTTTTTTTTTTTTTTTCCCAGTTACAGGATGCTCGGCGCAGTCCGTAAGCCTTTCCACCCGCCATGCACGGTGCTCTGATGAGTCTCGTGTGACCAACCTACGGTGCCAGGTCTCGTGCAGGTCTGGAAGCCCAGATCCTTGCCTCATTTAAAACAATCAGACAGTTTTAAAACCAGCTTTGGCTTTTGCCCTTCACAAAGGACGACACTAGGTCGACGACATTTCAGGATAACTGTTTGGCAGCCATTTTAGATACTGCCTGTGCTGAGAGCTCTCTGGCTGCCAAAAATTGCAGACACTGTGTGCCAAAACACTCTTGGCAGTAGAGATAAACTTTACAGAGATACACAGTCCAGAAATATCTTATAATTGCAAAGCACAGGGGGCAGAATGTTTTTACAATACAGCTGTGCTAATGTAAACATTTAATTTGGCAGCCTTCTCCACCCACTTTTCAATTAACCGGGTTTATGCAGATACTTTAGGTCTAGCAATAAACTTTATTGCTACTTCTCTTAGAGTACAGTTTATGAAACACAGATTTGAAGTATTTTGGGGGTTTTCTATCCATTTAGCAAGGCACACTGAAAATGTTAGGCTGTCATAAAGGGAAGTGTCAATTCCTGTTTTAAAATGCCTTAGCTCTGGCTTCACTGAAAGCCCTTGCTTTAAAAGTATATATTAATTGGGGCCTGTCTCCTTTGGTTTCTCCCAAAACAAGTAACAGGATATTAATAGAAAGAAATTAAATCACTTAAAGAGCTACAAAAGGACATTTGTGCTGGTGATCATTAGAAAAGACAAATGTTCCCGGCGTTGCAGAATAGTGCTACAGAGAACAGTTCTGAACAGCAGTTCTTACGAGTATAATTGCAGTAATTGTGTGATAGCCGTGGTGATTGTTCTTACAGAGTAAAAGAAAAATAATTTCCAATCACAGCATTATTCAGCCTTAGATGGCAAAAGTAGCCAAAGATCCTTTTCTGCAAACTTCAAAATGCTGGAGGTTACAGTATTTTATAATGAGATGAGTTAATTAACTTTATGAAACTGGTTAATGTTTTATAATATAAGAATACATATTAGATAATATCTTTCTACTCACTATCAAATACATTAGTCTCTCTAATTCCTTTTGCATTTTGTGGCAATGAAAATCTTCAGTGAGATTTTGAAAGGCCAAAATGGTTGAGTCCTTCCTTGCAGTCAGGAGCTCCCCAATACCACAAGGGATTTCAGTGCATCAGAGGGGCTGTCCCTGGTATGGAGGGCTCTGTGTTCAGGGTTTAGTCAAAACAGAGTTAGCACAGTCACAGAATTAGATTAGTATGTTCTTTAGAGATGATAGACTTCAGGATTCAAAGGATCAGTTCAGTTTGGGCAAGCTGAGGAGTAGGAAAGATTGTAATTTTTCAAAAGTATGTTGAGCCTCTTCTAGTCTTGAAACTTGGACGAGCATCCAAGAAACTTCTATCTTGTCTGCTTTCATATTGTTATTCGTATTTCCAGGCCAAATCACTTGTTTATAATTATGCAGTATCATCAGCAGAAGAAAGGCTGCTGATTGTCCCACAGCAGTCTAGATGATGGTTTCTGCCCCACAGAGTGTTCAGCTTTGGTTTGCGCATGTGTGGGGCCAGGACATGGTGGCATGAGGCTGGCTGGTGACTGGTGAAAGGCACTAAAGTGTCTTCATGTTTTTTTGTCAACTGAGAAGCAGCAACATATTGAGGTTTGGGTGAAGGACTTTTACTCTGAACTTTAAATAAGAGAAAGAAAGATCTGGAACTAGGTACAAGTGACAATGTTTATAAGCACTGTTGAAGGCATAGTGTATCAGGAGGTTTTTAAATGGGCATGTTGTGACCGAAAAGCAAGTCAGTGAAATTAACTATTTCAGTTTTTAATGAATTCTGGAAAGTTTGATTCTAAATGTGAGTGAAAGACCATCAGAAAAACAAGAGCTTTTTCTAATTGATTTGCCATTCCTAAATTTTATTGAAGTGAATTAATCTTAAATGCTATTTTTTCTACAGTAGACATCAAATAAATGTTACTAAGTTGATAATTACTAAAGTGCAAAAACAGAGAGATATTAAATGAAGAAAGCAGCAAAAGCAGATGTTAAAGCACTAACAACATAAGCCAGGGTCTAGTTGCAAGGATATTTCTGTCTCTGTAACCTGTTGGGTTATAAAGGTTGTCTGTAAGGGAGGGAATATAGTTTATAGATGGGATCCCACACAATTGATTATTGCAGGAATTCAGAATAATGTCTTGTTCCTCATGATAACAACACAGTTTCTTAGACTATTGTAGGAAGTGATAATTGCTTTTAATTTATTTTCTCCTTACTCTTTCTATCAATCAATTATCAATCAATTAATCTTGCTGATAAATTGGAATTATCTAGTTGTTTTTCTTAAGTGCTCTTAATTAGGAGGACAGTTATTCAGCATTGTTGCTCTGATTAGGGTGTAAGTACAACAGAAAACAGAGTACTTTTGGAGTGAAATAAAACATTTTAATAGACTTTGGCCATTTCACGAGCAATAAAAATTCATTTTGGTGGCAAAAGACCTCATGAGAGAGATCCTTATTCTCACCTTTACTTCACCACAGAAGTCTATTAGAATGCTAATCACAGCCCATAGGCAGAATGAGCATTTTAAAAAAATTATGCCTTGTAATTCATTAGTGTTCCTTAAATTAAAATGGGTTGTCAAGAGAGTAAAGCCTAGCCACAGGAATGAAAGATCTGAAAAGCGGAAGTGAGAAATACATTCTACACCTATAAGGAGATTATCAGTCACCTTCAGCAACAACAATGGATAATTGTTAAATAAAGATCTGTATAAATCACAATTTCCCTCTCCTTCCCCAAAGCTTTACAGAAGCATGGGTGGTGATATTTGGAAAGGAAATAGCTCTTGTGTTTTGTTTATCAATAAGCCTTCTAAACAGTGGGTTTTGGGACAAAGCTGTTTTCTACCACTCCGGGAGAACAGCATCCCTGTAAAGCTGCAGAGGGTCTCCTACGTGTAAGCCGATCTCCAGGTCAACCAGGGAGCCAGTCCTTCCTGGGGAGCAGAACAACATCTACCATGCTCTGCCTCGTCCCCTTTGAAGTTTGTGATCTGCTGTAAGTGCAGGGAGCCTTGACTAACTGATGGAGAAGACATCTGTAGTGTTCCTCCACCCATCTGCACTGGCAGTGCTGATGTCCCAGGGCTTCCCACCTCTGCTGTGTGCACAATCTGCAGAGCACAACAGTGCTGGAAGTAACCTACCCGATCCTGCAGTGGGGGTAGGAACCACACCCACAGCAAAGCCTGAAACGGCATCCCTCCATTCAGGGGTGGCCAACATCCACCTTAACCCAAAGCTGTTCTCTCATCCCAGATCACAGGTTTGAGGCTAAATGTTTGCCTAATGTTTGGGCAAACATTGGAAGTCAAGTAGTCTTGCTCAACTGATGTGGTAAGAATTAAAAAAAATATTTTAATCGAGGTAAATGCAGTTTGGCACAATTGGCAATGCCTTACATATCCTGGGGTTGCTTGAAAACTTGGATGCCCGAGAGTGGGGACTGGAGGCAGAAAATGGGTGTGTGTGGTGAGGATCCCCGGCCCTGGCACTGTTTTAGAGAGATGCTAAAAGCTCATGCTCATGAGCATATAGTAACAGCAAGCTTTTAACCTGCCAGCCCTTACATAGTAGTAAAAATGCTGTGTCCGTTCTTTAGGAAACACATGAACAAGGGCAAATGAAGTATTCCCCTGTACAGCAAAAGACAGTTTAACTAGATAAGGCTCTGGCATAGCACTTAAGTTTATCAGGCATTTAGTGTTTAGGATGTACAATACAGCAGTATGTGACTTGCCAACTATCTGGGCTTCCCCCACTGTTTCTGGTTTGGCAACGATGTGGTTTTTCACCGTGTTGCAACGCTGACTGCCAAGGAGACATGGCCAGCTTTCTGCTTCCTGTCTTCCTCTTTGTCCTAGCTTGGCCTGCACTCTGCCTGCCAAGTCACAGATGCCAAAAGCTTATACAAAAAGGTCAAACAACTAAGGCTTGAAATCACCTATGCCAACATTTGTGTTTTCTTTCTATTCTTCCGTATTCAGCTAAGAGAAAAGCACACAGCACATAGCTGAGACAGGAATACAGAGAAATTTTTGACAATAGAAGTGTATGGAGTATAGATTCACAGAGGCAGTGCACACTGAACATTTTAAGAGGCGCTCCAAGTACAGCTCAGTGAAATGTTATGTGCTAAAGATATGTAATAACCTTTTTGGTTTTGTGGATTTATCCTTCTGCCCTCCCACACCCAGTCAGTTTTTGCTTACTCTGGCAGTTTTACTGCATTTGGGAGTCACGCTCCTTTGGGGAAGTACTGCACTTCTTTGCAGTTAGATCTGCAGCTACATTAATATCTGTGACCCTGTTGTAATTACTAAGAAAATTAAGCTTAAGGTAATATTTATAACTGAGAACAAGTAATAAGTATATAGCTGTTCAGAACCTGAACTTCACCAGCATAAATCTGGAAACTCCTGAACTAAACAGTTTTGTGTGTTTTTTTTCTCCAGACAAAATCTGTTTGCCTTATTTTTGGTCAACTTCTCCCAATCTTGTGATTCAGAATCAGGAAAATATATCTACCACTTCTGTTTATGTAATGTTTCTTTTCATGATCATGATCATGATATTCACCTAATTCTTTAATCGCAAAGGCTGATAATGGTAGCCATAAATGCAGGAGGACTGTTGGCCATGAGTTGTAAAATTGCGTGGTTGTAGGAGAAGCTTTCTGTTCATATGATTCATCAAAGCCCAGGTTGCAAAGCACAGCTTTGTATTTCAGCCAGTCTTCAAAAGAGAGTATTCACTTTATTCATCATCTGCTCAGCCTCTCCTCTACCTTGCACACATTTAAAGAGGGAGCGTTTCTTTAAAGTAACAGCAAAAAGCAAGAGGAAAAAGAGAAAGATTCTTTCAGCAACAGACCCTTTCATAATAAGCAGCATTTGATTGTCTCTTATTCCATTGAGCAAGAAATCTGTACAGTTCTTAGTTGTTTTAGTTTGTTTAACTACAAGTAGTTTCCTGGACTCTGAGAAGGTTGCAGGCTTGAGGAATATTCCCAGGGATATTCCCTTCCCTTGAGTGGCAGCAAGAAGGTGGATAAAGATTATAAAGGGAAGGTAGTGTAAAGAATTCATTGCTGGTTGTTTTGTTCATTCATACAGTTGATTTGCAAGTTTTCTTATAGTAAATCTTTAACAATTTGATATACAGTGTTATTCCTCAAGTTAATTATAGACCTAGATCTTGGATAAAAGGGCTGCCAATGTCACTGATGGACTAACAGGGCTATTCCTAGAGTTGAACATTGCTTGTGGAGAACCACTTCTAACTCCACAGACAGAAAGCTACATACTCTGAATTTACGGCATACCGGGCAGTAATTTCATAGAATCATAGAATTGTCAGGGTTGAAGGGACCTTAAAGATCGTCTAGTTCCAACCCCCCTGCCATGGGCAGGGACATCCCCCACTAGATCAGGCTGCTCAGAGCCCCATGCAGCCTGGCCTTAAAAACTTCCAGGGATGGGGCTTCCACCACCTCTCTGGGCAACCTGTGCCAGTGTCTCACCACCCTCATGGTGAAAAACTTCTTCCTAACATGCAACCTAAACCGATCCATCTCTAGCTTCAATCCATTCCCCCTAGTCCTATCACTACCTGACATCCTAAAAAGCCCCTCACCAGCTTTCTTGTAGGCCCCCTTGAGATACTGGAAGGCCACAATAAGGTCCTCCTTGTAGCCTTCTTTTTTGCGGACTGAACAGCCCCAATTTTCTCAGTCTGTCTTCACAGGAGAGGTGCTCCAGCCCTCTAATCAGCCTTGTGGCCCTTCTCTGGACACGCTCCAGCATGTCCATATCTTCCTTGTACCGTGGGCTCCAGAACTGGACGCAGTACTCCAGGTGGGGTCCCATGAGAGTGGAGTAGAGGGGGAGAACCACCTCCCTCAACCTGCTGGCCACACATCTCTTGATGCAGCCAGGATATGATTGGCTTTCTGGGCTGAAAGTGCACACTGATGGCGCATCTCGTCCACCAGTCCACCGAACTCCTTTTCTTCAGGGCTGCTCTCAATTTACTCATATGTATGTCCTCTGCTCTTAGTAATGCCACACAAGAATCTTCTCTAAGTGTGGATGGCAATTGTTTACTATTACTTGTCTATTCTGAAGGTGATTTATCTCTCCGTGTCCTTCCAGCTGTGCTTTGCTGGGTTGGAATTTACAGATTGCTAACTATATTTGTCCCCTAAGGAGAGAACATTAGCAGTGGTGAAGGACTTGAGTAGTCATGCAGCTTTGTTTTTTTGTGGTGAACGTTTTGTACATTCTTTGGTGCCAAGGTGGGATAATAATTTTCTAAGGTACCTGAAAGTAAAACATCACTGCAGAGTTTTCACAGAGCTTGATTTTGTGGAGTATTTCAGGAAGCTTTCTCCTGGGAATGCCTGAAGTCAGCATGATGATCTTGATTGCAGCTATTTATTTAGTGACCTTAAAATTGACAAATCTGCCTTGCAGAAGGAAGGGCTGTGGGTATACATACCTCTGTGCGAACAAAACCAAAACTAGTTTAAAATATTGTCCTTTGCAGACCGTCAACCTTGAATTTCTTGTTAGTAGGGACTGAACATGGGTAGTAATATGATCCAATGGTTGTTAATCGGTCTGCAGTCCCTGTAAGAAGGAGATGCTCTTTCTCAAGAGATACAAACTTCATTTTAACAGATTTTGAGACAGTGAGAAGTTTGCAGTTTAGGCTAAGAATTTAGCTTCATGTCCTAATGATTTAAACCATTTGATTCTTGGTCATGAGTCTGCAAATGATGTTAAGAAAATGTATTTCATCAGCCTGTGACAACACTTGAATGAGGTATGGAAACATAACACAAGGTTTTTTTAACACATAGTCCAGATATCTCAGTTTACTGTGGTTCTCGTTACTGACCTTATGGGCAGATATAATCCAGAGAATTTACCTAGTTGTGCCCTATAATCACTACACTTCTTTTTAACGTCTCATTTCTTAATAAATGTTATTTCCTATCATGATTTTTATTTATGTTTAGCCTAGTTTATTTTTTTAAATGCTGCAATGTAGTGATTACATTTTTTGCATCTACTGATTATTAAAATGGACTTACGCTAATAAATTTAGGAAGACGGCTATCATTTTGGTGCTGACATATGCCTTTGCTCAGAGATCTTGATTGCCTATAATCTACATGAATTTAATGTTAGGCTGTGGTATGTAGTTTGAAATGGTATAGGTGAGAACTGTGCAAAGATACTCAAAGTTGCTGTGTACAGGAAGTAGTGTATGCTTGCAAGCTTGACGGTCTTCCTAGTTTTATGTTTTCTGGGCTGTCTCCTATACACATACTGTCTAACAAACTGTAGTAACCTAAACCAAGACTATACCAAGACTAAACTTGGTATAAAGCGTTAGTTTTATTCATACTGTAATGGCAGTCAAAACATCTCCTGAATACTTACATCATGCTGTTATCAATAGCTGTGTATATGGAAGTGATCTGATTGTTCATTTGATTAAAATAGAAGAAAGAGGCCATATAATAAGACGAGTGTTTCCTGGGGGGACACAGGGTTTTAAACTTAGGGCAGACAAACTGGTTTGATATGGAATGGGTTTTAGCTTTTTAAAATGACCTTAATTTTGAACAATTGTGTGTGTAAGAAGTCTGATGTCAGAATCACTTTGGAAAAATTGGCCAAAGAATGTGCTGACATATTGTTGGGTTTTGACAGTTGCTTTTCTGCTGGTGGAGCTCTCTGTTGGCAGCCCTGACATGGCGTCACTCTGCAGTGGCCAGGTCACACACCCCTGTTCTGCTCCCACATGTGGAAATGCATTGGTGCCATTGGGCAGCAGAGCATCATGTGAAAAACACACATTGCTGTGGGACAGATGCAGGTTGGAGAGGGTCTGGGGCAAGCTTGGGGTAGGCCTATGAGAAGGCTTCTTAGCTTCAGTACTTTTTTTTCCCCCCTCCCTCCTTTTCTGCTCGGTGTTGGTTTTCTTGGTTTGTTTTTTTGCAAGCATGAGGTATGACTAGTAGGCCCTCTGCAACACTTGCCTGTCGGTCACACCCACTGGGTGGAGAAACACAGCCCTAGGCCAATGTGAATTTCATGAGAGGATTGGATTTTCTCATGTTCTTGCCGTTGCTGATATCATACTCCTGTTCTGAAAAGGCTCTATTGTTGTTCCTGTTTCACTTTTAAGTAGTTATTAAAAGGGTACTGTTTGCGGGAAAACTGCCTGAAAGTGTAAAAGCATTTTGGAGCTTTGGGGATTTGTTTGCTCTAACTGTTCCTGAGAGTAAAGATTATTTTTTAACTAGCCAATCAGTCTCATTTGCATGTTAATGCAGATTTCAGCAACAGTGTGGAAACCTGTACGACTGAAAGGCAGGCTGATCTGAATGAAGCCTGGCTTTGGCATTGCACACTTTTCCAAATTCGCATTAAGTTGCTCAAGCGGCACAGACAGATTGACTTTACACTGCTCTGAAATGCTGGCAGCAACCACAATGGAAGGAGACTGAGTAGGAAGGGAGCTGTAAGAATGTTTTTTTCGGAGCTGTGCAATGTGTGTGCGTGTGTCTGTTTGTGGAGGGCACGGAGGGACAGGCAGAAGGAAGGAGGATTAAGGCAAAATCTGAAAAGTTCACAGATTTCTATCATCTGCTTGGAATCAGTCATAAAAGGGTCTGCTGCAATTAGAGTGCATAAGCCCGAACTCTTGTGCAGTGCATTGTCACTCATCTAACTCCTTCAGGTTAAGTAAGTTTAACCCATCTGTCCAGCACAGAGTTGTCAAAGTGCTCAAATACACATGAGAAGATGATGAACTGAACCTTGAACCTGCTATTTCAGTGCATGAGGAGGAAAACACTAAGTAGTGTTCCCAGAAGAAGGACAGTGCAATCAGAAAGTTGCTATTTTTTGCTTTAAAGTTTTTAGAAAAATCTGAAATATTTCTGTAAGGGATGCCATTGTAAGGTGCTGTTGTGCACATGTATTCCTGTTATTTCAGTAACACACAAGAGAGTTAACATGTTTAACGCATTAGACTTTCCCCTCTACAAAGTCCCAAATGTTTGTCTCTAAGTAGGGTAACCGGGAAGCTATATGCATTTGTAATTTCAGCACATACATATACACACGCAGATACCTGAATATTCAAATTTATTAAAATGGAGAAGAATGTCTAGATTAAATATTATCTTATGCCTTCAGAAAGGTTGATTTTTAAAAAAATAAATAAAACATAACTTATATATTTAGAAAGTTGATGGGTTTTTTTAAGTAAAACAAGGACTTTTAAATGAGATTGTAATTCCTGCAGTTATAGTAGATCTGTTGAATGTCTAAGGTTACCCATTCTGACTTGATGTCTTGGAATCGTTGGGTGGTGCAAACACTTTTGCTCTCTGGCACAAGGTGAAACTCAAGTTTCAGTTGTATTTTCAGTAAATCAAAATTTTTTAACTCTAGAGACTCTTTTTGTAGCTTGCAGACCAAATCACACTGGATAGATTTCTCAAAGTCCTGCTGTGATGGAATAGTGTTAAGAAAAGAAGTCTTAGAAACTCTGGATGGTTCAGTAATGTTCAAGGCACTGGCAAGCTACTAAGTGCATGTAAGAATTTTGTTGGTGTTTTTTTAACTTAATTCACATTAAATTTTTAATTATGCAAACAAAAAAAATTAGTAAGCCATAAAAATAAAAGCCTTAGAATTTAAATCCATACATCTGTTTTTTTAGATAAAATGTAGTATCCTTTTTTTCCAGGTATATAATGCCCTTGGGTACTATGAGAACTTGTGCCAACTTTAGTAAATAAATTGAAATACGAAGAACAAAAGTAGCATCTGCTGAAGACTGAACTGGAAAGCGTATTTTAAAATCTTAGTTGCAGAACTGCAGTTGGTATTGTTCCTATGTCAGGGAATTTCATCTACGTAGATGGTGCTAATACGTTAGAAATTAGCAAAAGTGAGGCATATGCTGACCTGTATTATACAGTGAAAGTTACAGAATCACAAAACAGATGCCCCCATGTGATATTATCCACAAAATGACACAATTATTTTGGGAAGGTACAAATGAACATGATCAGGTAGGATTTAGTGTTTCTTTATAGCTTGTGACAAATACGACTGCAACAGCAGTGCTATTGCTAATAGGGAGATAGGTAGTCTGTAGGAAAAGTGTTCTTTAAAATTAGTTTGTTTAAAGTTTGAATGACAAGATTTAAGCAAGGATACTTTCTTTTTATTTTTTTTTAGAACATCCCTGCCCAAACCCAAAACCGGTTTAGTTGTATATTTCTACGGATTAGTCAGTTCTACATTCTGAATTCCTCTGTGGCACGTCATATGATTAGGTACTTCTAATTTTTATGTACTGTAAAAGGTCAAAGTAGACAGAAAACTGATGAATTGAGATTCTTTTTTTAATCATTGTTGCTTCAATTCCCTATACGTTATCTCTTATTATTTATTACAAACTTGCATATGCTGGAAATAAACATAGTATCTGTGAGCATACATGCAATTCCAGTCAGGCTTATGAACCACTGGCTTGAAAAGGTAGGGTGGTTTTTCTCAGCCAGTTCTTGTACATGACTTCCTTAGTGCCCACTGACAGATTTAATCCTTCTTTTGTCACTGTTAGTTTCTTTTAATAATATGTGTGGTAATATGGACAGGCAAAGTGGCATGTATTTTGTCTGTGAACTTTTAGAGTATAGCAGATGGAATTAAATCCACTTTAAAAAGAATATGGTGGCATAATCTACAAATTACATGTATATACTGCTGTTTGAGATACTGTTCTCATAAACATGATAAATGATAAAAACTACATTACTTAAAGATACACAGAACTATGGCATTCCTTACGGCCCATGTCTGTTAGATCTAAATTAATATTCCAGTGATTAAAAATTGCACATAGCATCAATTGGCAAACTCAGGGTGAGAAATACTCGGCAGTGTATAGGCATCAGTTGGAAGAAAAACTGAACCAATCAACCAACCAAAACCAAACCACCACATCAACACAACGTTTAAATTAATTGAAATGAAAACATAGTTGTGGTAGCGTTGTAGATCATAGATAAAAATTAGGAGACACATTGGTAAATGTATTATTTAGAAACACTACGATGCTACTCACATTTTCAAATCATTAAGCCTTTTCCGTCCTATCTTAGAGAAACATTATTTTTTGGGGGGGCTTCCAAACACAGTTATACTTACTGGCAGATGTATTATCTCATGCTGTTCTTAGCTGGCTTGAAAAAATAGTAAACAATACGGTGCTCTAGTCTAATTTTGGAATTTTCCTGATATGTAGAACTGCATCATTTTGATTTAACTGCTGTTTATTTCTCCCAGTTAGCTTATAGTGAGGTGGCTTATGCTTTTTGGAAGATCTCTGACTACAGATTAATAGAGAAGCCACATGAATCTCTGCTAGTATTTGTAAACTACTTTATGGATTCATTGTCAGGTGATAGTTTAAACTCGTAAAGTAGCACATGATAGTAATATTCTGAAAGGCTGAAGAGTCTGGCTTTTATTACTGTGTGTTTTAGTGGGGATGCAATGGTTCTTAGAAGAAAAAATGCTGTGCTCTCCTACAGTATTTGTTGAACTATGCTTTCTTTTGTACTTTTAAACTACAATTTAGCATGAAGTGCCTCATCCAAAGCTCACTTGAGCAACTTTCCATTGATTTTAACAATCTTTGTCTGAGACTATTAGTGAACAAAAGTGATATTTTTCCGTAGTCCTGCCATCATTATAATGTGTCTAGAAATACTGACTTATGTAGTAGAAATGTGTATTTTGCCTCCCTGAACTCTTTTTGCTTTGCTACCCTAAAATGCAGCAGAAAATGAAATCCTGACTGTATGGGAGTTGGTGGTAAAACCCATATTGACTTCCATGAAACCAGGAACTATGCAGAAGTTCTTAACAATATATATTGCATGAAGGTGAGGGTCTGCCTTTGTCTTTCACAACATACTGAAGGGGCCAGTTTATGAATTGGCTGAAGGTGTATGCAAGCAAATTCCTATTCTTTCAAATATGAACTTTTTCATTAATAGTCTATCATATAATTTCTTTGTTCTCTAAACACTCAAAATAAGTGTTTCACTGTGTTCAACGCTTTGCTTTTCATTTTCTGAAGAATCCATAATAAAAGCCCTTTATGACACATACCTTAATGTAATAGGTTTCTTGGGTTTCCAAGAACAACTTCTGAATGTTTCTGACTACAGCTAGTATCCACAGTATCTTCCAGATGGATAGAATTAAGTGTTCATATCTCGTCTTTGCCTACTGATTCCAGCAAGTTTTGGAAAGAAACTTCATTCTTTCACATTCATCCACATGTGGCAAAATACCTATGTAAATCTCTTAACGTACATGTCGAAAAAGAGCTTGGCTAGTATTTTAAAGCATGGGAAACATTTGTTTCAGGCCATGAAAAAATATGGCCCTTTTCTTAACTTAAAATATGTGGGGGTGTGTGCATGCGTGCGTGCATGTGTACACACATATATATAATATGTATATATATTCTGTGCACAACTTACAATACAGCTGGGTAAAGTTGTTCAGTTTTCAAAATGAGAAACATATGGCCTTTATAAATAATGTAAGAAATATTTTGAATAAATAAGTGTTGTGATTTATTTTACATAAACAAATAAGGGAATTGAAACTAAAAAGATAAATCTGTGCGTGGGACACAAAACTGAAAAGCTGACTATGCTTACTGCTATTTTGGTTCTAGTGAGTGCTTCTAGGTCCTTGAATTTCTTTCAACTATATAAAAACTGGATTTACTCCCAGAGCTCCACTTCTTAACTAGGGCAGTTTAAAAACTAAACAAGGGCTGAGTCAGTTAATTAATTTAAATGAGATTACGAATCAGAAACACATTACGTAATGTTGATTTAATTACCATTTTTTATTTACCTAATTAAAGCACTCTGAAGAAAAGTTAACAGTCTCGACAATGGCTGGGTGGG
>NW_009704117.1:69256-91549 GCF_000703405.1 Apaloderma vittatum
TGCGGGGCTGTGAGGCCCGGAGTGTGGCTCGCTGTCAGCCTCCATGGCGGGATCACCCTAACCAGCCCCAGCCTGGGGGGCACGTCCCGAGCTGTGGGGGCTGGGAGGAGTGTCCCACGCGGATGGGTGAGCTCTGGGATGACAGGCGAAGGATTTCTGCCAGTCGTGGCAGTTGCAGGCAAACCGTCCCTTGCAGGAGGGCACGAGGGAGCATGGTGAAAGGGGGTGACCGATGACTGGTAGCTCATGCTCTGTTCCCACTCCAACGCAAACGGATTCAAACCAAAATGAAAACAGAGCCCAGCTCCTGCCTGTTGGGATGGATGTCTCCCAGTGGAAGCACCTCTGTGCCTGAGCCCTGAAGGCTTTTGTGAAATGAGAGGCCTGCTTGGGCTAAAACCTGGGTACCTGCCTGAGCCAGGAGGCAAGACAGATAGATGCCTTAGCTTCCTGGGGCATGCCATCAGCTCTGTTCCTCACTGCCTTTTTTAGAGAGGTGAAGGTTAGGCAGCAGCACCATTTCAAGGTAAAGAGTGTAGGCCACTGTTACAGTGCCTCATGGCTCCTGTTGCAGTATGTGGGAACTGATGAAGCCCTGCTTTGTAGGATCAGCACACCCAGCATTCATAGAGCTCCTGCCACTGCTCTGTTCTCCCAAGAGGTCCTTTCTATGCCTCCTGGGTGCAAACTAATGAAAGAAGTGAAAAGCAGTGAGGATTACTTGTTAAAATGAGGTTTTCACTGAGGAACTGAGATTTCTGAATGCATTTCATATCAATAGCAATAAAAATACCAATAAGTGTAAAAAATAAAAATATCAAAAAGTGTAGCAAAATGACATTTAAAAAAGTCATTCTTGTTATGTTCTACAGGGTTTCAGTCTGGATGTCATGGATGCATTTGCTAAAAATGTATATGCTGTTGGGAAAAGACATGAGGCTTTGTCCTGCAAATATGTCTTTCTTATGGTGAAGCCTTACCTGTTTTTTGAGATGCTGCTTCCTCCATGTGTGAACTGTATTTCATAGCATGCATCTTCAGGGATATGGAATCATAGAATCATTTGAGTTGGAAAAGATCCCTAAGATATTGAGTCCAACTGTAAACCTGACACTGCCAAGTCCACCACTAAACCGTGTCCCTAAGCCCTTCATTTTTTAAATGCCTCCAGGGATGGTTACTTAAGCATTTTTCTGGGCAGACAGTTCTAGTGCTTGATAATCGTTTCTGTAAAAATTCTTTTCCTAATATCCAACCCAAACTTCCCCTGGCACAACCTGAGACCATTTACTCTTGTCCTTGTCAACTCCTTGTTACTTGTCATTTGGAAGATGAGACTGACATCCACCTTGCTGCAACGTCCTTTCAGGTAGTTGTAGAGAGAGATAAGGAGTCCTCTCAGCCTCAGAGCAAATTAAAGCTGATTTTTTTTTTAATGTGAATAAAAGTCTTGTTCTGATAGTTTGTACAGAAAAAATAAAATGGATGCCCTTGTTTTATTGCCATTACTGAATGTCAGGATTGTATGCTCTTACATCCTGTAAATTTCTTTTGTTGGTGTAAATATGGGAATGCCGTTTTGGGTTCAAGTGCCATCCATTTGTAATGTCGTGTGTCATTTTAAAAGGAATCTGAAATGTCATGCACAAAAAAATAAATTCCAAGAAAATGTTATAAACTTTAAAAGAGAAACAACCCCAGTTCACTCAGCTGCTCCTCAGAGTACTTGTTCTCTAGCAAAGAAAGTGTGTGTGTAGGGCATTTTATTGTATGAAATCAGTTAGGCAAAATTTTCAGGGGAAGTATTTTCATTAAATGTAGTGGTCTATGAAAATGTGACAATAAATCCCTCCTCAGGTTAACATACTTATGAAAATAAAGGTGACACTTATGCCAATTCCTTTTACATGTTTATAGCAGCATTTCAGCAGATATTTAATACAATTAAACACTTTCAGCTTGTTTATACCATAAACAAACTGTCATATCAATAGAGTTGGTGTGAATAATGGTCATAAAAGTGTAAAACAATTCAGGATCATCAGATACAAAAATGGTATACAATGAAAGATGTTGCTTTTGCAAAATTATTAAAAGTATTTGCGAGGTTTATCGATCCAATCAGTTGGTTTGTTAAGGTAAAATAATGTAGCTAGTAGAAGATAAATGCGTAGCAAAATTAGGAAAGTAGTAGTTAGTGGTAATGACTTAAAATATACAGATTAAATTATTTATTTGCTTTATGGATTTTTGTTGGTTGTGTTATTTGCTTTGGAGGAGAGGGAATTATTTTGCTTTTTTTGTTGCCATGAATGCTTTCCTACCATGACGATGTTCTGAAGGTCTCAGAAAGATGAAGATTTGATGTAGAAATTCTTTTCCTCATGAGGACAGCCCAGCAGTGGAACTGGGCCCCAGGGAGGCTGGTCTGTCTCCATCCTTGAAGGGTTTCATGCTCTGACTTTGTAAAGCCCTGAGCAGCCAAGTTGGATCCCATGGCTTAGCTTTCTCTGAGCAGGGGCTGGGACTGGAGACCTCCCCAGTTACCACCAGACTAGGATCTGGTGTCCTGTGATCTTGTGATTTTCAGCGGTACAACCATTTGCCTCAAGTTTGTGATGTCAGGTGGCAATGTAATCCTGAGGGATGACAGTCTGGGAGGTAGTTGCGGTTCTTGTTCATGGTAGTGACTGTGTCGGTTGTCAAGTCAGATGCTGTGTAGGTATGCAAAGGCTTGAGCTGATACTTTCATGTTGCCACATGGCTCTGGTCCTTTGACCTCCTGCACACCCAAATCATGGACTCTCAAAGAACAAGGGTGTATTTACATGCTAGTGAATGATTAAATTAGTGACTGTCAGCTGAGATTAACTGAGTGCAAAGGCTGTCTTCCAGCCTGTGACAAATGAAAAGTGAAATGTGTTCATTGAAACTACTGAGGAAGTTTATTTGATTAGTATGACACCTGTGGAGAATCTGCTTATTTCTAAGACATAGCTCAAAAAAGTATTTTTTTCTTTCTACAGATTCTACCTCTATTTGTTTTCAAGGCCTTCAGTGTTAATCTAATGTGGATACCCTTAAAACTGAAGTTCCTTGTACAGTATAGGACATAAGGGGGGTGTAGCATAATTTACTTTTAAAACCCAGTATCCTCACTCATCAGCTGAAAAAGGAAAGATTAGACTACTGAAGTGAGCAATACTAAAAATTCCTCAGGAAGCTGGTGAACTGCAGTGTCGCTTCCTTGGCTTTGCATCCCTCCTGCTTCTGTTTGTTGAAGACAAGGTGGTGCAAAGGGAGAGAGCATCTTGTACCTCGCTGGATGGCAAACCATTGGCTTTTTTTTTTTTCCTTCTGACTTAGGAAATCAGGAGTGATGTATCATGGCAGTATCATTCTCCCAGTGTAGAGCAGCAGAAATGGATGTTACTTTTTCACCGACAGCAGGCTCCAACAGTCAATTTTACTTAGCCCTCACTGCAGTGAGAGTTGCCTGCACTCACAGGGCCTCATTGGGATTGACCTGTGGAAATGAAAACATGGAAAACAATTCAGTATAAAGTATACCAGTTTCTTGACTCATCCCTTTGTACTGAGTAATTTGAGATAAAGAGTTTGATTGTCCTGGTGGTAGCCATGCTGAATCATGATAGATTATACATAAAGTGTATCAGGGTTACATGATTATCTAAGAGATAAGAGTAAAGGCTGGCTTGAACTGGTGTCATATAAACTGTTCACCCGTGGGTCAATAGCTTATCAAGGCACCAGCTGCTGACTGTTGGAGCAGTCATCACCGAGGAGAGCAGAAGATAATCTCACTGTAGTTGTGAGGTGCATATGAAAACCATTTTGTGGAAATGGTATGTGTAGGTGAGCTTTTGCTCTGTAGCAAATAATGATAATTCTTCTGGGATCTGTGTGGACAATTTTTTTCAAGAAAAGCACATTGAGAGTAAAACTTGAGGAGGAGGTTTTTAAAACAGATAAACAAATTGTTTTAAAACAAATAATAAAAGAAGCCAAAGAAAAATAATAAATTAAGGGAAATTAGAGTTGGGAGCTACCTAAATGACAATGTTAAAAATTTCAATTTCAACACATTTGTATGGTGAAGTTTTATTTGCTACTAGTTGTAGAGCTTTGCTTACAGATCCTAGTTTAGGATGTATTTTTTTTTAATGTGTACAGAATTATTTGGTGGGAAAATTGAATGAAAATCCAACTAGACAGACAATGAGTCTGGTTTATATCTTACTCCATCACACTGGAAGAAATGCTGCAATTTTTAAAACCAGGGCTCATGTTGTTAATTAATGATCTTGTGCAGATGAGGACAAAGAAAGATTTAGTGTCTTAACATGTCTTTTGCTTCCTTAGTTTCTGTGGCTTTTCAAAAATTCCTCTTACTCCCACTTTTAGAAAAGAATTGCGCCTCTGTCTCTTTTCATCCAATGTTCTGCTTATAAATTAAGTTATTCATATAATTTACTCTTATAAAGATCATGTTTCTCGTGCACTTTGTGAAGCTATTTGCATCCAATCAAATGAGGAGAGTGCTTTATAATTACTGACACTCATAAGAGAACTGGATCATTGCGGGCCATCTCAGGTCTTTATCTTTCATCCTGAGAATGAGTGGCTTCTCTGTGCTTTAAGTGCAGAGTTACATAAGTTGATACTGTCATACAGAATGCAATTATTTGCTTTCTCAACTGTTTTAAGTGAAGGATTAGATAAATTACTTCTCATACTGAATTCACAACAATTCTTTACTTTCTCGAGATCATTCAAACCCTGCTGGTGACTATGTTAGCATCTGTTGCTCAAAACACTAAAAATCAATCTGAAAAATTGTGATTGATAAGTACTTAACATAAAAAAAAGCTAAGGTTATGTGGCAAATCGTAAGTAGCCAGCTTCTTATTCTTGCAGCTGGAAGATTCCTTGCTTAAACATATCTTATTATAGTGTGAAAAATAATTGTTTAAACTGGTGCCAGTCTTTAAATCCTGGATCCAGAAAGTGGCCATGTTGACAATGAGAAAGTAGGGGTAAAGGTAAATTTCTGCGCAAAAACTAAAAAATGTTATTTACTTTGTGCATACTTCTAGTGAATTTTAACAGGAGGAAATTTCAAAGGCTACCTTGCTGGTAGGCTTCATGAATCCAGTTTTAAGTCTCTATGTTCCCCAAGCTACACTATCCAAGCTTTATTGAGTGCATCTGCTGCCAAATTGACACTTCATTGAGCCACACATCTGCATTAGTTTTACACTGAGACCATTGCTGTGTAAAATTAATCCTCTTTGATAATCTTAGTTTGAATAATAATATGTATGGTTTGCAGAAATAGAGAATTCCTTTTAGACGAATGTTAACGTTCACTCCCTGCAGGGTCAACCATCCCATTGCAGCATGGGGAAAAGGTTGTCCATATGCAGAGGAGCATCATATTTTTAGTATTTCTTGTAGCTGATTGAGTTTTCAAATCAACTTGATTTTTTTTAAAAGGAATGCTCTACATCTTATCATGAAAAGAAACAGACATACTCAATGGCTACGTATTGTGCTGTACAGTGTGACTCTAAGGATTACCAAAGTGCTTAAAACATGGGATGTGCGGAATCTGACCCGGAGGACTGCCCTTCATTTTTCCTACCCAAGGTTGAAGAACGCAGAGGAAATTTCATGTGCAATTCTCTATCCAATGTGTATTTTATTTTTATCTCAGTACTGCAAAATTTGGTTGCGTTTTTAATACCATCTGAATTTGGTTTCACATGTGACTTGCTCTTCCTGTACAAGGATAGATCCCCAGGTACTTGTCTTCTATGAAAACCATGTTTCAGATGAATTCTGTAGAAATTGAACTTTAAAATGGATTTCCATGTCAGATATTATCTTCCGTAGAATCAAACTTGTGTTGACTTAAAGTGCTTGGTAGACATGTGTGTCAAGCCGTGGTTGCTAAGCTATGTAACAGATGGTAATCATAGAATCATAGAATGGCCTAGGCTGGAAGGGACCTTAGACATCATTTAATCCAACCTCCTTGTCATGGGCAGGGATGCCACCTCTCAACTAGATCAGGCAACACATGGGGACCGAATGGGAATCGAACCCACAGCCTTGGCGTTGTCAGCGCCATGCTCAACCGACTGAGCTAACCGGCCCCCTAAATGGATTTCAGTGTACTTCTTGTACCTGGTGGAAGGAATTTTTCCTTGTAGGTTGAGGGCTATATTGGCTGTAGGAGGAAGTGGTGGGGATTCAAGGACAAATACGAGTTGATACGTACTTTTCTCCTTTTCTATCTTTTTTGTTTTAATTCAGACACTGTAAGCAGCAATGCATTCATGAACTCTTACTTCCCTCGAGTCCATCTGAGAGTGGCAATATCTGTAATGCTATGATGCAATCTTTTGGTAGTCCTATGCTACTAGCAGGCACTGCTACATTAAAAAAAAAAAAGATATTTTGTTATTTGGACTGTAAACCTGCTCCATTTTAGATACCTATCTACAGAACAAATGCTTCATTTAATTTCTTATTCTGTTTGCATAGAAAAGCGTCCATCGTGTCTTACTTTGTTAATAACAATTTATTACAGTGGAGCAGGGTTTTGTTATAGTGTTGGTGTAGAAATACAGCATAAAGTAAACAGTTTTAAAAGCAACTGCTTTTATGAATAAGGATATGATTTATTATTTGGTATTTTAACATCAGGTTACATTCTCCTCTTGATTCATTCCGTGTATGCGTCATGAACACTCTTTGAAGTCTACAGGGTTGGGGTTTTGCTAGTTTTTATGTTACATAACCTTCATTTCACAACAGCAATTCTCGGAGACTTGGAACACAAAGACTATATTTTATTAAAATGGACAGTCATAGCTTCAGTGCAGTCCTAAGTCTATGGAAGCAGCAGAGGCATTTGTGCTTTAAGGAAAGGGTAAAGAAACATGACTCATCAGTGCAAACCCCATTAGTTGCCTGATCCAGTACATCTTTCTGGTCATTGCCTGAGAAGAAACTACCTCAGCTTTGCTAATTGTGCAATATTATATTTGGGGATGGAGGGAAAGGGAATGAAAAGGTACCCTTTTAGATGTGTTTACAACTTCAGTATTTACTTGAATAATTCTCTTGTCTTTATTCAGTGATCTATAAGTTCCTCTTATTAGGATCATTGCATCTTTCACAATGTTTCTGCTTCTGCATAAAATGGGTTACGTATAGTGTGTTTGTTTAATAGTGCCTTCATGTAGAATGTTAGGGAAATGACCTTTAAAGAACAAAGTTAAGTATTAGTTTTAATACTGAAGGAGGGTATTAAAAGGTTGTGAGATACTTTCAAAACAAATTAGCAAAACATTTCTTTCATTTCTTTATAGATTCTGGACAACCAGGAAGTCCAAGCCACAATGATCCTGCCAAGAATCCACCAGGTAAATATAAGTTCCAGAACATATGCATCTGACATTGTTTGAGAACAAAGATACTACTGTTAGTAGTTAAAGAGACTATAATTGGTCAGCAACGTATTTTGCACTGGTAAGTACATAGAATCAGGACAAGCTGTGATTATTTTAGTTCTTTTACACTGTCAATGCCTCAACTGTAGTTTCATCAACATTCATTTAATCTAAGGAATTTTTCTTTCAATTCATGGCTTTTAGAATTTCGTAAGCCGGGATGGCCAGAGGAATAAGTCGTCCAGATCCCAAGTAACATTACTTTTATAAAAGTCATCAAAGGCTACATTTATTCTTTTATCTCAGACAAAACAAAATTGAACTACCTCTAAAATCTGTAACCTGAGATGCCAGCTTATTTACTTTTATTTTATACATGCATTATAAAATGTAAATATGTTCATATTTTATATTTTTCATATCAGCTCAGAACAGTTTTGGACATTTTGTTAACAGGTCATGCTAATGACGTGCAATTTTTTTGAGAGAGATTTCAGTATAAACAGTCCTTTCAAGGATTCTCTAAAAATGAAAATTCAAGAGAAAATCAAACCCAGACTTCACCATTCCACAGTGTTTACACCAAAGGTCTTTTATATTTCATTGGATTTATCTTTCTAATCAATTGGACTGTGCTGGTAAATATTGTACATCTTTTAGTTCGAAGAATTTTATCAGGGTAAGTGAAATAAGTATGGCAGACTTACTATCACTTCTTAGTGGGCAAGTATTGACTCCTGCTGTATTGGCTCATTTCACCTCTCAGAAGTGTCTATCTGAAATAAGCTGTAACTAACTCAGGTTACTCTTTTTCTAAATGCAAAATGAACCACACTCTAACCAAGAAGTAATTGTGTGATGCTGGGCTGTTACTTATACAGGAATATTTTCTGGATCTGTCAAAATGTTAGGGAAAATAGCCTGTGTTGTGGCTGTGCAGTTTTGTATGATGTATACGATAGAAGTATTTTTGACATGGTGGAATATGTCATGTGTGTTGCATGTGGATACCCCAAAGTGGGAGAATCAATCATCACACATCATTATGCAAAAAACCCATATTCCTGTAATATAAAACCCATAAACATATACTGGAAACTGCAGATATGTTTTAGAGATATGAAGACAAAAGAAGTCAATGTAGTTAAGCTCTTTTTCAAGTGATTTTCTAATGCAATTTGGTTTTTTTGCAAGGGATGATGTAGGCTTGAAATCACTTTTGGCTGGAGACTTTTGGCTGCTTTTTTTTTTCTCCCAACTGTGTGGGATGTTTTGAGTAGGCTTTTATTTTCCTATTAAATACATGACATATATTATGTAGGATAGTGGTTTAAAACCCCCAAATAGCAAATTTACACCTAAAACAAGCCTGAAAAATTTCCTCACAGATAATCACAGTTTTGTAAAACTTGGAGCATTTACTTGTGTTTTAGAAGCCAAATACCTGATGCCTCATCATTTTGAAAGATCCTTTGTAGCCTCTGGGTTCAGGAAGCCAAAGGCAGGGTCTGGAAGTTTGCCTTCAACATGTTTTACAGTTCTGTTCTTAAAGTGCCATTTAGCATTTGGAGCAGGAAGGTGTAAGTACATATTTTCTTCACTATGCGAGTGGTGAGGTGCAGAAACCGTTTTTCCAGGGAAATTGTGGTTACCCCCTCCCTGGAAGTGTTCAAGGCCAGGCTGGATGGGGCTTTGAGCAGCCTGGTGTTGTGGGATATGTACCTGCCATGGAAGGGGAATTGTAACAAGATGTTCTTCAAGGTCCCTTCCAGCCCAAACCATTATATGATTCTCAGATTTTACTAGTGAGGAACATACCGTTCACTGAGCCCAGCTTTATCGACCCCCAGTCTCAATCCCAGTTTTACTCCCGCAAGCAGTAATCTTGCTGCGAGCAACAGAGGGGAGGGCAGCAGATAAGCTACACAGGCTTTCTTTTGGCAGTCTTGTGGGGCAAGACCAGATGTCCCCATGTCTGATGAACTCCAGTGTCTCAGAAGAGCAGAGAAATCTTGTGGTGGTTTCATCATGAAACTTTCAGCTTGAAATCTGAGCACAACACTTCATCATGCTTTGGAGTCGATGCTAGCAGTATTATTCCTTTATCTGTTGCCAAGTAGCAACAGGGAAGCTGTGCCTTGCTTCCCTTCAAACCCTTCATTTAAGCAGAGACATAATTGAATGTCATCCATCTATTAGAGGATACATGAACTTCTACCATCATTTGGCTTCTCTGGGTGATACTGTCTTGAGGTTAATCTGGCAGGGAGAAAGCATTGAGGCTTGCGGGACTGCAGAATACTGGGCTTCTGGGGCTGTGCAGGAAAATGAGAGGGAGTTGCACTCCATTCGGCTTGTCTGGGGAAAGAACCGTTGTCCTGTTCTTTCTTATTAAACTTCACATGAGTCTTATTATTAGAACCAGGCACTCAACGTCTGCCAGAGCCACAGAGGATATCCACTCTGAGGTTCGTTTTCAGTCCCAGGCCAGGAGCACACGGACTGGTAATGCCAGGAGGGTTTGTTCTTCTATCATGTTTTGGTCTGTTGCCTGTATGTCAAGGAGCCAGGGCGTTGGCAAAGGATAGGTACTATTAGCTTTTGGATGCCACTACCTTCACAAAGACATTGCCAAGGAAGAGGAGGCTGGAAACTTGAGTGGTAGTTGGCAAGGCTGCTGGTGTTAAAAGTGGGTTTTTCTAGGTTTGGCTAGACTGTTGCATACTTTAGGGTGTCTGGTAATTTGCTGTCTTAACCATGGAGGGAGGGTAATGTCACTTGCCAAACAAAAGAACATTAAGAGCACTTGCTGGAGTTCTTTACAATATGTTTCTAAAAATACACTGAATACTTTGATAGCATAATACAGTATTAAGTTAGTGTAGCTTGTGGTGAAAGTGATATGTAGCTTTTGTAACAAGGTCCAGGGATATCCTCCCCTAAGTTTTGTTTTTCAATAACTTTCATCTGGTATATTTCTAAAGAATGAAACTTGCTTTTCTGAGAGCTAGGTTTTAAACGTCACTTCTCCATGGGGATTGTTAAGTAGGTTCTGGACAGATAGATGAACTGAACTGAACTGAACTGAACTGAGAGAGAAGAAGAGTTTGAATACTACTGTTGTCCACAGCAGTCATTAATTTCCTGGAATCAAAAAGTTTTTCTTATGCTAGCATGGTGCTAACTATTAAAAATTTATACAGTTTCAAAGACAGAAAGGGCATGTCTGTAGATCTGTTGAGTGTGACTTAACAGATAGAGGCACACCTGAATCAGTAAGTTTTAAAACTGAAAGCCTTGAACACTACCAGTAAAAAGCCAACAGTCACCAAACACATTAAGCATGCCCTGTTTCATACTATTCTAAGAGGCACCTGTACAGGTCTACTGCTGAAGGCAGACTGTTTAAGGAGACTAGTGTGGCAGCTGCAGTGTAATGCTGTATTATTTGCTCCTTGCACGTCCTCTTTTGTGTAGTTTAAGAAAATCTAAAAAATGAGCTTTCCTTAACATGTGTATCTCAAAATACCTGCAATGGTGTGGAAGGATAGTGATAACCCAGAGGTCGATGAATCGTAACCATCCTCTGCTAAGCCTCTGAATATTTTAGGGGGCTGGTTAGCTCAGTCAGTTGAGTGTGGTGCCGATAACACCAAGGTCACGGGTTTGATCCCCGTTCGGTCCCCACGTGTTGCCCATGTTGTCCCCATGTGTTAAGAGGTGTCCCTGCCCATGACAGGGAGGTTAGATTAAATGGTCCCTTTCAGCCTAGGCCATCCTATGATTCTATGATAGGATGAGAATGATCTTTCAGTAAGTTCATCTGTTAGGCATAAGAAAATTATGACTGTGAGTAAAGAGAAAAAAATCTAGAAATACGAGTAAGTTAATGATCATCATTAGCATCATGGCTGGGCTTCGCGAACAAAGATATAGGAAGGGCTCTCCTCACACTTGTAAGTTAATGATACTGATTACAAAAGCCATAGCCCTTTGATGTCCAGTGATACAATCCTTACGGGCCAGTTCTTCTAGTAGAGCATTTTCTGGGTTTTGTGCTGCTTTATTTTTTCTTTCCCTTACTTGCTGCCTGCTGACCACAACTGTTAGACATTAATAAGTTTACTTTCTACCTGCCGTTGGTGTGAGGTTACTCCTTGGCAGACTTGATTATTTTATATACCAGTGTTAACATTGCTGTGTCCAGTTGTTGCCATATTACTCACATCTTTGAGCACAGCATTTTTAAACTGCTAAAGTAAGAGTAAGAAATAGCAGTACTGATAGGGTCAATTGTCATTTTGATAATGGCGATAGGATAGACAGCTGAATACAATTTGAGGAACTGAGAACTGGAAATCTGAGGGAATGGACACCAGTTTCTGCTGGTCCTTCCTGACCTTCATTTGTCTTCTGGATGGCACTTGGAAGAGAATAGTCTCTTCATGTACAGGGAGGTCCCTTCAAGATTTCAGACCTATTCCTGTCCAGCATTGGGGAATACAAAAGATAACTTTTTAAAGTTGAAAAAGGAACCTAACCATCCTGACATAGACAGTTATGAACCTCATTGGTAAAGGAAGACAAGCGTATTCAAATTTTTGCTTTTATCTAAGTTGAGTTCAGAGATTATTAGAACTATGTTTCCTAGCCAGTGGGACCTGCTAGGTGTTTTTTTTCCCGATAGATTTTACTCCACTTTAACTGTTCCAAGGAATGTTTTCGTATAAATTTTGTGAACTCTATAACATCAATCAGGACTGAATGAGGATTGCAGATGACTCGGGTTTAGCCCTATGTACTGATGTTTATATGTGGTGACACAGGTTTAGACAGTGAAATTGAGAAACTCTTTCTCTACCTTTTATTCCTCTCTACTGTTTCTTGTCTTCTTTCCTTTACAGTGATGTGTTGTTAGGTCCTTAATCTGAATAAGGCATTAAATATGTGAATCCCTAGCCCCAGACTCACTGCTCTGGAAACGGTTTTCCCCTTATATTTTCACCAGAAATTTTGTTCTGGGAACCATTTCGAAAGTAGACCTGAGTGAAATCATCATCTATTTATTTTCTTTTTTTTTTCTAATTAAAGAAGGTCCTGCCAAAAAGCTTGCAACTAGCCTCACTTATCTCTCAATATGCAAATCTCTTGCAGCTGTGGAGCCCTAAAGGCTTTTTTGTGCTTTCATATGAGCTAGCAGCCATAGGGAGAACATTCTTTCTAGATTAAGTCCTAAAAACATGTAATGAATTTGCCTATATATGACTGTTTTAGAAAAAAGTGTTTCAGTTTTAACTTTTAGAATGGATAGTTTCAGAAATAACCTCTGAAGAATAATGTGGTCTCAGCCTTTGCTCTCACTTGGAAATAAGCAAATGTTTTTGAGTTTTGAATGGCTCAGAATACAGGTGCTTTCATTATTTTACTGTATTTCAAGTTACTGTCTTGTGGGTGGGGAATTAGCTCTCTAATTAATAGGAATAGAAGAGATATTACCTGCCCTCATTGTAAGCAGCTTTTCTTGTGTAAGCAATGATACCATAGTAGCACTTCGGGGATTCAGACAGAACTGTGTTTAAACAAACATATACTCACCTCACTTTCTCAGCATAGGAGTGGATATTCTGAAATGCTTGCTGTTTCCCATATGCCTGCAGCTATACCATCTCAGATAGCAATCTTCAAATCAAACAGGGTTGGGTTTGATCAGAGTTTGATTTTCTGCGGAGTTCTCCCTTTCCCAAATGCTCTATGAATTAGTAATGCCAATGGTTGAGAGGTAATACTCATCCTCCTCAGCCTCTCAGCCCTGAGCCAGGTGAGGCGTTCTGGGGGCAGTGCTATCTCACCAATCAGAAACCCACACAGTTTTTAACAGCCCCTTTTTCCAAGAGGTAGAGCTTTTTGGCCTCGAGTGCTGGTTTGAAATTTGGTGTGGGTAATTAGTACTGTCTACTGGTTTAGAATTACATCTGAATTTCTATCCTTCTTTATGACTCTACTGTGTAAGTAGGTGATGCTGTGATAGCTTCTGATGCCATATTCACTTCTGATGCTATTGTGTTCAGTGGGGAGCACAATGTTTTTTACTTTAAAGCATGATCAGAGCAAGAATTTACTGAAACCTCTTCTGCCACCAGCTAGACCTCCAGAGAGCTGCTTTGGCAGCAGAAATTTCCTTTTTGGCACCTGGTAGTCCTATAGCTGTTAAAAAGCACCTCTCCCAACATCTTTTTAAATCCTAGTTGTAGTTTGTATAAAACCCGAGACCTTCTGGAGTGGAAGGCAGTATTCATTTGTGTTAGTTACCCTTTCTGTTTCGTGCTAGGTTTCAGAGCAACTCACTTCTTGGATTTCAGAGTCTATTAAACAAAGTGTTTACCTCTCCAAATTACTGCAGCATTGAAGGATGTTATAATTCTGGTTATTAACTTGAGAGTATAGAAAATCTCATTGGTTTTTGAAAACGGCATGGGCAGCTTCTTAGTTCCTTATTGTACTAAAAAGTTCAAGGCAGTAGATGGATATTTTTGCATTTGTTTCCTGACCCATATTACAAATTATTGCAACCTTCAGGAAAAAAACAAACAAACTGTGGGTACGCCATAAGGCTGGAGACAATTACACGATAACCAAAATAGCCTCATTCCCTGGACAGACTGTTTCAGGTGACATCATCACTGAAATCTTCTTTGTCACTCCTTGGCTCATGTTATCCACCGTTAAATGCTTTAAAGAAATTCTGGTTCAGTGGGAACCTGTTTATGGTACTCTTTTTAAGATACAAAGATTCAAAATGCATGCAGTAAGAAAAAAAAATACAAAGATTCAAAATGCAAGCAATAAGAAAAAACTGCAAGTCTGATGACTGTATGTGAACTTACTATGAACAGTATGAGACCAATTTTTCACTACCAGTTCTGACTGTGAATAGTAGCTGTATGCCACAGGGATAAATTAAAGAGCTTCCTGTAGAAGTTAGGTATTGCAGAAAGCAGCAAGAGCTGATTAGTTAGTTTTCAAACACTTAAACAAAAGAAATTATACAATGAAATGATTCAGTCTTTAACTGTAGCAGTTTCAGAATTCAAACAAACCTGTAGCAGCATCCAAAACATTATATGGCATAACTTAAAGTCAAGCTACAGCTCTCTGTTAATATTTTGTATACCAGTCTGAGGCTTCCAGCCTTTCTTCTAGCAGTAGATCCTGATGTTGAATCTGTCTCAATGCTAGTAAGTCTATCTGCTGCTGTAAAAATCATCTTATGAAAGATCTAGAAGTAAAAGTACAGTAATACAAATTGCTTCCTGCGTTTACTGGATCCTTACTGCTGTTCATAAGTTGCTCAAAATTAAGGCTGTATCAGTGAAGAAACTAGATGTTTAAGGACACCAGAAAACAGTTTTATGTTTTGGCACTAGTCAATATGCAACAGAATGTAAACAGGCATTCTATTCATAAAAATACAATTAAATTAGAAGACATAAAAAAGGCTGGTTAAAGGTTTATAAAGCCAGATACCATTGGTGAGCTTTTAAGTAACGTGAGAACAAGCCCTTTATAGCATGTCAGTGGAAACTGAAAATATTTTTTGGTACATTTAAGCAACTTTTTTTGCTTCCATTTTCAGTTTTAATATGGTTAAAAGCTATGCTTGTAACTGAGCTCTTGAAGGCATAGAACAGGAGTAGAGTGGAAGTTGTGTAAGGACTAGGACAGAATAGCTTCTACAGCAGTTGGAGGCGTTACTGAAGGTTTCTCCTGTTACTGACTGTATGAGGGGAGCTTGATGAGAGCTACTGTTTGGCTTAGCCTGTTTATCTTTCATCCTTGATGGCACTAGTCTGTAGTCATTCTAGTACTGTTTGGATGATATATTTTTCAGAAATTATCTTTTTCTAAAAACGGTAAGGAAGGAAGACAAAATTTATACTCACCTAGTACAATGAAAAAAAAAGGAAATATAGAAAATATCCATTGTTGTTTATGGGTTTTGGAAGTCACTGACTCTTTATACAGAATTGCACTATGGTGGTTTTGGCAGGGATGTTCTTTTTGTGGAACTCATATTTTTAAGAATAATGACAATTAGTGAAATGCATTTTGAAGAGTGTCATCTCTCAGGATGGATGAATTTTAGTAAATGACAATACTCAGTGCTTGTATTAGGTTTGAACAATAAAGACAGCAGAGTGTTATCATGACTATCAAAAGATACAGCAAATCCTCTATGAGGAAAACAATAGACTGCTATCAAGCACCTTAATTTCTGTACTGAATCGATCAGAAACATGCACCAAGAATGCTAATTTAAATATCTTTAACATGTCAATGCAAGCAATGCATTAGGGCATGTTTAATAAAAAAAATACTAAGACCTATATTATATAGAGTATCACCACATATTTTTTTCTTGTGTGCAGTGTAGTAATGTGAATGTGAATGTTTACTCTTGTTCAGTAGAGACATCAGCTTCACACGGTAAAAGGCAGTGCCTCCCTCACACCATAAACTCGAAATGTCTTATGCTGTTGTCCTGTTGCACGCAGTCTTACTGTTTACCATACGTAGAGTACATGTTTCTGCCGCAAATTACAGCAGTTTAATGACACAGAACATTTTCCTGTTGCACAGCTGGGAGCCAAGAACAGTTCTGTAAAATACCCATGATGGATTGTCTTCCTAACCAGCTAAAGCTCTTGAAGTCCACTCATGCTGGAACCGAACATACTGTGTTCATTTTTCGGCTCTTGGAGGCACCACTGGAACCCACCTTCCCTGTTAGAACATAAGGCTCAGGATGAAGTTGCTCAGTGCCTGTGAGAGAGACTGTTAATTGTTGTGTGAATTTTCTAACAATGTTTTGTCACATTACATAAAGAAAAAAATCAAGCTGTTTTTTGAGTTGATTGAGATTGACAATAGCTACAGTTTCCTTCTCTGCTACTGCCAGGCAAAACATTTGCATATATCTATGGGTGTAATTTTTGGATCATTGAAGGCAGGGTGAAACCTGGGTGAGAGACAGTATTGCTAAGAATTAGTGAGAGAAGACCGAAGATTAAACACGTGTTCATGTTTCTGTGTATGTGTGCACATACACATGTAGACATCTGATACACATGTATATATCTGTGTTCTTACACATACTATCCTATTTTCTTACTTTAATGTGAGCCTTGGGGCTTGTTCTCACTGTAATGATAGCTTGACGAATCTGCATTTGAGTAAAACTCTTCTCAGGTTAGCCTAACTTGAATGAAAGAAGTTGTGCTTCAAAGTAATGGTATTTGGATACACAGCAGAGAAGTTCAGTCTTGTTTCATCACCAGTTCCAGAGCTGGCTGCATGATTACACACTGGCTTTAAGCTACACTTCACTTACAGGCCAACTAAAGTCAAGGAAACAAATTTTTCTTTGGAAATCTTCCTTCCATGTACTACTTCAGACTGTTCCTGCTGGAGGAAATAGGCAGGGAAGGGAAAGATTGCCATTATTAAAGCAATTATCAGCATTCATCCAAAATACCTGTTCTTAGGTAAAAAAATGAAAACCGAGGAAGAAGGGAGAAACATTAACTCTGCAATTTTTCATCATATGGGTATGCCAAGTTTTGTCAAATAAAGAAGTAAATATTTGAGAAGCCATGCCATGTTTTCATCCACGCAAAAAACGTAAGGATAGGGTGCAAGCGGGTGCAGAAGATCAAAGAGAAAGGCTTTTATTTCTTAGAAACTGGAGATGAATAAGGTTGCAGAGAGGCCTACACCATCCAGATGAAGGACAATACGAGAGGAAAAAGTAATGTGTGTGGAGAAAAGCTGTTGAAAATAAAAGGGAGAGGAATGTGAAAGGAAGTGAAGAAAAAAGAGGGAGACCTGCATAGCTTCTTGTGGAAATAAAGACATGCAGGGATAGTGTATGAAGTGATGTGGACTGGAAGATGAGAGGATGTTGGCATTGACCTAACATTGTTTAGGATGATCCCACAGGCCTATAGTGCTGTCCTGTTGCACTTGCTCCTGGGATATTTTTTCATCTGAGGAAGACTGACATTGACTTAGATGTGTAACAGTGTAACAGAGATGTCAGGAAATGTGCTCAGCTGGATGCGTTCACATTCTTTCAGCTTGAGTTGTCAGGTGTCTTGTTTATACCTGCACTGGTAGATATCAGAGGTGCTGAGTGAGTGGACTGTGGGCTTAGTAAACAGTGAAAGCTGCTCTTTTTCCCTCTGCCCTCCTTGTTTGACCCTGAAAAGTAAGTGATGATTTCTCCAGATGTGCCAAGTACTCAGGTAAAGTGTACTGCTTTTACGGTAACTTATAGTGCCAGTGTTTTCTTTATGTCAAGATGAAAGCAGTACTTGCCAAAAGAAACCTGAAGAGTATAGAGCTGAACCATTGTTTTCCAAATGAGTAAATATTCCAGTAGGTGCACTTTTTGTTTGTTTGCTTGTTTGGTTTTTTAGTTGAGACATTTAGAGTGCTTTTACTCATTCAAACATTTGGAACAGAAAATCGATGGTGTATTTCCAGAAGAAAACAGCTGTGTTAGTTTTGAAAAGAAACTAGAGAAACCACAGTAAGAAATACTTCGTCCACCACCTCACACGGAAGCAAATAAAAAAGTAATACTGTTGGAGCAGCAGTGTGCCCCAAATACATATCTAAATATTTCTGTAGGTAAATGGTTGGTATTTCCTACCTGCAAGATCTGTATGACCTGTAATCTAAAATGTGGTAAAGTCAACTTATGCAGTGGTTACTGGTATGAGACTTCCCCAGAAACCAGGATTTCTCAGCCCCCTTTTTATAAGGCTGTCTAGTTCCACTGTGGAGATGAGTTTTGATTATTGGCTGTTGTTTCACCACAGTACTCCATGTTGTGCCTGAATTTCACTGCAGGAAAGTCTATCATGTACATTTATCTTGGAATACGTAAACATAAGCCAAAACAATAACATATCTTTCTTAAACACAGGTTTCTAGAGATGTAATTCAGCATGTCTGTAAAAACCACGCTGAATAGCTCAGCTGTGTGCTCAGTTCCTGCTTTTACTGAAATTAGTAGCAAACCCTTCATCTGCCTCTGAGGTGGTGATTTGGTAATAGAGGTGGCAGCGTAAAGTCATTATCAGCAGAGTAAGAAATGTCACTGAGGACAGGATTGCTCTTTGGTGAATTTGCCTAGTCCAGCTGATGCAGTTCTTACTTCAATACTGACTTAAAAATTGAAGATAATAATAAAATGAACTAGTTTTTATACATTTTCTGGCTGATTATCTAGTGGTTCAGTGTATGGTTTTTTTGTTTCCATACACATGTTAAAAAAAATGCCTTCTCATAGGCATTCTCAAGATTTTTTTGCACCTTTGCCTGAATTTCAGCTATTAGATCCTATGCAGCTTTCAGTGTACTTTGGTCTGTGTATTACATAGTTCTGGGACTCTGTTGACAAGAGTTGTTTGTGAGTGTATGAACTTATCTATAGTTATTTATTAATCTTGTATTGATTATAGTATTGTGATCTTTTTCAGTGTACCTTGAGGACAGTTTTGTAAAATCCGGAGTGTTCAACGTGTCAGAACTTGTGAGGGTGTCCAGAAGTAAGTTATCATTTGTATTTAATCATTTCCAAAGCCTGCTATAATCAAACAAAGGTTTTCTTCTTAAAGTTTTTTTTCTCCACAAGATGTAAGATGCAAAGGTAGCAGTATGCACAATCTTGATATTTTTGACCATATTATTATGGTTCATCTTGCATGTGTTTGTAATAAAACAAGTATTCTTTTGTCTCTGATTCAATATTTAAAAGTTGAATCACTTTGTTATGTGTCCCTCTGCATAGCATAATGAACTGATATATCAATAAAATTACCATACATTACAAAACCTTCTATTTGTTAGACTTGCAGCTTTTTCAGGTTCTCCTACAGATCCTTGGATTTTACTAAGCCATCTGATTGTTCTTTTAGTTTGTTTTTGAATTCGTAGCTCTCACAACAAAAACCACAGCATGGATATAAAGAATGACTAACTTAATATATTATATGCTTATGTTTATTTCACTCCTAGCACTGTTTATAATTAATTTTCTAATTACATTGGCTTGTTTTGGCATCAGATATGTTCTGCACTTAAGCATGCAAAAGTAACATAAATATGAAAATAAAAGGTGAAGCTTTTATTACAGACAGAAACCCCCAAATTATTATAGCTAAGATCTGTTTTGTTGACATCAAAGAATTTATTATAATAGTATGGCATAAAATCAGTGCATGTTTCCATTTGACATTACTTTCTTAGTGCTTCTTTTCTCTCTTTAGTATCAACACTGTTAAAACATTTCTCTTAATACTTCATTAGGAAGTGAACAAAAATACTTGTAAGTTAGAAGTATCCACAGTAATGTGGCATATTATAGCAACTGAATGGCCCAGGAAAATCTGTTTTCTGATGAGGTGAGGACAAAACCAGTGAGGGATAAGTTTCCAAAATTGTTTGCCCAAATTTTTTGCGCAAGAGTTAATTCATGCCAGGTCAGGAATTTAATTAATGTAGTGAGGCTTCAAATGCATGTATCATTTCACTTACTGTGATCAGAAATTAATCTTCAACAATTAAAATTGTATTAAGTCCTTCCGCAAATACCAAGCATAGACGTCTTGCAGTGTCTAGACATATCCTTTTTTTGTGCTTGCTGAAGATATTTTGCTGTGTTAGGAGGCTGAGGATGTGGAAAATACAGATTTCTTTTAGTTAAATACATTTTAAATTATCAGGCCATTCAGATAAAAAAAGAATCAATATTGTAATTATGTTAGGAAGTTGTACCTTTTGCAGCTGTTATATACAATATACTGATAATAATAAGCTTTAAAGCATGTGGTTTCTGTGGGATTTCTTACCATGCATTTGTTTAACCTCAAGCCACAACCAAGTTGTACTTTAACTGTCAGGAAAAAATACAAACCTTCAGATACATTACACAACATGCAATTATTCTTTTAAGTGCCAGAGGTGGTTAAAATGCACAATGCACAGACAGCGAACAAAGGTAAATATACCACAATATGTAACATATAATTTATTCTTGAAATGGCAAGACATACGATACGGAGACTCTGTAAAGAGGTGAAGAGAGTTCTAAGTGTCTATGTTTGTGTGTGGGTGTACATATGCAAAACAGTACCTGTGGCACTGTTTGAAAGAAAAAAGAGGCCACAAAATATGCTGTCATCACAGAAGGCCATTACTGATACACGAGACTGATACATTAAGGGAAAAAGAGTTTTGTGTCCCCAAGTTTGTTTTTTCCAGTTATTTCAGTTCTTAAATAAATAATGTTAGGTGTCCTTATAAACCCTACCTCATTCATTACAGAAGTCAAAAGGCTTGACTTTGTGCCAAGGTTTGTGTTACATTTTTCATATTGATGATTCCAGGTTATCTGTTATACAACAAATTAGTACATCTGCATAACTGCTAAGGGATTTCTAGGGACTGAAGAAGATAATTCACTTTTTTAGATATATAAACCTTTATAGAACTTATCTGTACTGGGTTTCTGCAAGAGGCAGAAAATTAGATAAATCTTGCTAGTTTTCCAGTGTAAAAATTAAAAGATGGCTAAACAGACATAAGATTATCTTTGACTTATCACGGTGTGTTTTTCAGCACCTATAACACAGGGAACTGGGGTGAACTTCCCAATTGGAGAGCTTCCGAGCCAGCCATATTACCATGATATGAATTCGAGTGTAAATCTACAGAGGTCCTTGTCCTCTCCACCAAGCAGGTAAAAACTTGAAATACGCACTAACGTGAAAACATGTTTAATAGTGTAGGACAAGTGATTCACAAATACTGACGACAGCCAACTATTTTATGAATTTACTCTGATTTTCTGAGATAGGCTACTTTTGTATGTTACCATAATCTATGTACAGACAGATACATTTTGCAGATCTTGTAATTGGAAGTGGTGTCATTATTGCCTGTCGTAGCTGTTGGTATCAAAGACAATAATAACTTTTGTCAGGGTCTGAAGAGCTCACTAAATCATCTGCCAAGAGGACAGCTACACATCCTGAAACTGCTACAGAGTTGCAGGAAGGTCTAACAGCCCTCAACCTCAGTCTTGAAAGATACGTCAGAATAGATACTGTTTCCTGTGGAAAAGGTGTTAGAACAGATATAAAAAGACAATGCATCATTATCAGTAGCACCACCGCAGCTCATGAAAATGTGTTACCTGCCTCACCTTTACAAGGAGTATTTCGCATCATGGTGGGTTCAAGGATGAGCATGTGAGTGTAGTCACAGGCTCTTTAATTTTAATTCAGTGGTCTCCATGTGCTTGCTACAGACAGTTTGATCTGAGGGACTCACTTCTTCTTTACGTTAATGTGCTTCCTTCTCCCAGCTCCCTCCCTCAGGTGTGGCTGGTGAGCCCACAGGTGTGGAGAACCTGCTGTGCCCTCCCTCTGACTCCCAGATAATGTACTGCATGTCACAGACTTGGGCCCACTCTGTTTTCTGAAACTGTCTGATGTACCTCTCATTGCCCCCTGTTTCAGTGAGCCAGAAGTGTCTGCACAGTGGGACAAGTTTTAACAGGACTGTCAGGGGACTGGGGTACTCGTCCACCAGTGCCTGCTGCTTCTGAGTAATTTTGCTCATATTGCGCTATTTCATTCCATTGTATTTTCAGCTTGGTGGTTCACCTACTAAATTTTAGAAATGGGTAAATCAATTCTCACAGCATTGTCTAAATAACACCAACAGTTAATAATAATAATAATAA